>NC_090826.1:50457318-50757318 GCF_028021215.1 Eschrichtius robustus
GAGGAGGGGGAGGAAGAGGAGAAGGAAGAAGAGGGCAACAGCAACAAAAATGACAATGATGATAATGACAGGAATGTGTCCTGTTTACAACCAGGCTACAATATTCCTGATGCCCAATGTGTGAAGAACTCTACGTTCCCACGGCCACCGTCCTAATTCATATGCACGCCACATCTCAGTGAAATTTTGGGTCAGCTTTCTATTTGGCATCTGTCTCCAGTCTCTCCTTGCCTCTTCTCCATCCATTCTGCAGACTGTTGTCCTAGACATCAATATCACTCCCTTGCCCCTAATCCTTCCAGGCTTCCCTTTGCATTTCAGACTAGATAAGAGCTCCTTAGCTTGACATGTGCCAAAAATCTACCATGCCTGCCTTATACCCCCTCCACACCCCACCCCCCTCACTCACCTTCCATTTCAGGAAGAGTAAATTAGTCACTGTTCCTCAAATGTTCCTGTTAAATTCCTGTCCCTGTCTCTTTGCTTGCACTGGCTTGCCCTTTGCCCTCATCTCTGAGTGCTGACACCTCATCTGTCCTTCCAGTCCCTGGTCAAATGCCCCCTTCCACATGAATACTTCTCAACTCTTTCACTCCAGCTGTGATCAATCTCAAAAACTCACGCATTTTCTGCTACACCGGGCTACCTCCTTCAATGTTCACACCAGAGCCTGTCTATGGCAAGAGGACTTGACAAGAGAAGGAAAAAGAGGAGGAGGAAGGGGAGGAGGACAGATGTCTCTCTCTGCCACAATCTGGCCTTTTCTGGCTCTTCATTCCTACAAAGATGTCCTAGGCCAGGTGAATTAAAGGAGACATTCCAAGATTTTTCCACCTCTGAGACTGTATCACTGTGGCCTCCATCTGTAATCTTCCTTCCCACATAAAGACCTTCTTGTTTCTCAAGGCTCTGCTCCAGTTTACTCCTCTGTGGAGCCTTCATGATCCTCTGTCATCTCTCCCTTTTCTGACCACCTCTGATCTCACAGAGCATTCATCATGCTCCTTCCTCCACTTTATGGATCTGAGTTTTTATACTTGCTGGACAGAGCACGGAGCTTTGGAATTAGATTTGTCATTGGACAAGATCGTAACCTTGCTCAGCCTCAGTTTACCTCTCTGTAAAATGGGGATCCAAACACCTACCTCACAGAGTAGTTATGAAGATTAAATAACACAAACTTGTGCTAGAAGCAAGGTTAGCATCACCTGCCCATGAAAACTCAGCCTACAAGTTGAGCGTCGCTGTTATCTCAGTAACACCTGAACAAGACGGGCTTGACTGTGTGGTGGAGGACAAGCCCTGAAACTTCCAGAGGCAGAGAGACAAAAGGACCAGGTAACCTCAGATAAAAGGCTTCTCAAGCGCCCAGTTTAGGCCTTGGGACAGCCTGGGCTTCCTTGTCACCAGGAAGCTTAGGAGAGCAACAAGGAAGTTCTCATTGACCTGGTGAAGCTGGTCCAACAGGAGAAGCTCTGATGGGAGACCTCAGAAGATCTCAAGAGATGTGAGTCAACTGTCCCCCGGTACTCTGTGCTGGCCAGACCACTCTCAGGGAGCTTGGTTCTCTCAGAGATCCATTCTATCAGAGGGATTTGAATAAATGCAAGGTTTCAGAAGAGGGGGGCAGCTGGAGGGTAGGCAAAGATTCCAGCCTCATTAAGCTCATTGAAAAATTCATTGAGCTAAGATAAGTCTGAGGAAAGGTAGTTCAGAGAGCTTGGGTCCTGTATTCAATGGGCTATCATAGGGATAGAAAAGAGTGAAGTGGGTCAGATGCAAGAGAAGTAGGGCATGGTGAGAATATACTCACAGGCAGCTGAGTACAACTGACTATTACACAGAGTGATATGGGTCCAGATCTTCCAGGTTTTCTAGAGAAGATATAAATCTGGGTTTTCTTGTGAAGTGTTATAATTTTTCCTTTTGGCAATTCATTCAAAAATTGTCATTGCTCTGCACCAACCAACGCTGCAGGCCAAACAAAACACATCTCTAGAAAATGAAAGGGTCCCTGAGCTGACAGTTTGCAATCTTTGGAAGAGATGATCCCTAGGGTTGCTTCTAGATTGTACTCTATGGTTATAAAATGGTCCATAAATTTGGGGTAGGTTGACTCAAACAATGGGTGTTGGCATCATGTGTCTTAGGAAAACATACCCTGTTATGTCTCTTTAGTCCCCACCATTATTGCTCCCATCAGCCAAAGAAGGGTTGAGAGCACACAGGGGCTGGAGTCAGGCAGATCTGGGTTCAAATCCCAGTTCTGCCACTTTGTAGTTCTGTGACCTTGGGCAAGTGATTTAACTTCTGACCTCAGATTCTTCAGCTTGAAATAGTAGCTGAATTTGAGTTCACAAGTGCTTTATTTATTAACTTAGTTCTCTAAACAACCCTAAGATGGGCAAAATTACCATTACCTCTATGCCACAGATGAGAAGACTGAGGCAGAGAAAAATTAAGGTCACAGCTAGTAAATAGGAAGCCGAGATGCAAACTCAGACACCCTCCTTCCAGGGTCTGTGCTCTTAGCACTTTACAATACTGGCTTGAATCTGAGAAATGGGGATGGCAGTGGGAGTGGACCCCAGGATTTTTTTGAGAATATAAATGAGGATGTATATAAGATATTTAGCCCAGTGCCTGCATATTCTAACAATACAAAAAAAGGCACTTATTAACCTTTTTCAATGTTCACGCTCATGCTCTCTTTCTCCTTGTGTCTGTCTCTGTCTCTCTCTATATATTCTAATTATTAGAGTCAGGATTATTTCAATACCCACCTCCAGAAAAACCCTTTTCTATTTATCTCCACACCATGGCTTATTCCTATTCATTTTTCTGTTCCCTGCAATCCCTCCAGAGTTCCTCCCCAACCTTTTTGTTTAATCCTAGGGATTATTTATCAGGTAAATCTAGCATGAGGTAATGTTTTAATAACACATTTCCCATCAGATAGTGGCTATTACGTATTCCCTGTAACCAGCCATGCACTATGGTAAATATTACCCTAAAAAGGAAATTCATGACTCACGAATAACTGAACAGCCAACTGGGAAGCCAGGGAGTTCTCACTTATGAAAATTATTATTGTTTGATTGATTTTTAACCCACCCACTGCCTGAGGGTCCTTTGAGTCATGCTGTACATATGCAGCATGCAAACCAGTGGGGGCTGATTGGCTGGGGATGAAGTCAGGGTTATTTACAATCCTATATTTATAATATCTACCTACAAGGGAAAAATCTCCTCTGTTTTATGCCATTACCTATAATCAGGAATTTGCTGGCAACGCACCCTCGCGAACACTGACAATGGCTCCTGCGCCTCACCTGCCCCAACAGGCCAAGAGATGCTTCCCAGTTCCTTTCCTCCATCCCAGGGCTGAGCTGTATGGAACGTTCTCAGGTCTGGCAGTCACTCATGCCTGGTTTGAACCCCGGCACGGTCACTGACTTGCTATGTGATTTCAGGCAAGTGACAAACTCTCTGAGCCTCAGTTTCCCCCCTCAGGGATATTGCCATGAGAATTAAATCAAATAAAGTGGCATACATAGTAAAGTGTTCAAAATATGGCTTTGCTGAGGGGGCATGGAAGAACGTGAGGTTGGAGAAATTCTGCTCCAGGACAATGGTGGCTATATTTTTGAGATCATAATTGGGAAGGGACAAGGCTCCACACACATTTTAGAACCATCAGTCATTTGTTTGCCTTATATTAGTAAGTCTGGAAACAATGCCTCCTCCATACAACAAGGTTGAAATTCACATTACCTGTCCTTGAGCACTTACTACAGGTCAGGAACTGGGGTGGATAGATGCAGGGTCATTTAGAGATGAATGTCATATCGTCCCTGCCATCACGGAGCTCACGAGTAACCAAGATTCTCTGAGTTAGATGTAGTGTCCAGACCACCTTAATTCCTGTGCCTTGACCCCAGACATTGAATCGTAATCTCTGGAGAAAAAGCCACTGGTCCTGCATTTTCACAAGTCCCTCTGATTGATATTATGTACACTTGTCAGCAGTTAGCAGCATCCAAGATTTATTGTGTGTTGATTATTCATTCCTTCACTGGACAAATATGTGCTGAGGGTATTTCTGCACCAGGCGCCGGTCTAAGTGCGTTATATGCGCTGTTTCAGCACATCTATACAACAGGTACCGTTAGCCTTATTGCTCTAGCCAGAGAGCTAAGGAAAGTACACACTTTACATGACTGGATGTGTTAGGTGTCATAACAAAGGGACATAGAATGTGCTCTGGAAACCCCCAAAAGGGAGAAACCACATCTAATAAAGAGAGGCAGTGCCAGGAAGCGTCTAAAAAGGGCCAGATCAAATTTCCCTCCAGCAGAGTTTTGGAGTCCTTCAGGGATGGGCAAGGCACTCACTCACAAAAAAAAAAAGGCAATTGCTCCCAGGCTCCCTAGTTACAAGGTGTGGAAATGCAGACGAGCTGTCCCACAGAGAGATTTATACATCAGTAAGCACTTTGTGTGTTTCTCAGACATAATTGATAGCTTAATAATCATATCCATATGCACCAAGAAGGAAGCATGGGGCTTTTCTATTAATGTGAGGTGTTTTTAAAACGAGTTGTCATTCTTCAACTAGTTTGTGTCAGTGACATGTATTTTTCTCTAAGTAAAACTAAGTACAGTCTGTGGTTACAGAGCTATGAATGTGATGCCTATCAGATACACAGGATTAAAAAGAGAGAGAAAGAATAGTCAGTGTTGGCAAGGGTGTGGTGAAAAGGACATTCCCAGAAACTGCTGAAGTTGATGGGAGTGTAAATTGCGTTACACCCTTTCTGAGGGTTATTTGGCAGTATGTGTTAAGAACTTGAAGGAATATTCATACCTTTCAACTGTATCATTCCCACTCTGGGAAACTCTCCTCATGAAAAAAGCAAAGGCTTGGAAATACATTTATCAATCATTATGCTGTCCCTCACAGTGTGATTTTTTTTTTTTTTAAGGGCATTAAATCAGAAAGAGTTGAAACATTCCACCACAGAGATTGGTTAGGTAAATGACCACAAGTTCCCATAATAGAGGTGAAATACAACGTAAGCCCCATCGGGGTAGGGATCTCGTCTCCTTTGTTCATGCTGTATCTTCAGCACCTATCACAGTGCCTGGCACATAGTAGACACTCAGCAAATCTTTGTTGAATGAGTATAACACCATAGTCAGGCAGGTGGACCTCCTGGCCCTCACTCTCCTCATCTGCAAAATGAGGGTGAACATAGAATGTTTTCCATAGGACTCTACTGAGGATTGAAGGCCATAATGAACACGTAAGGTGGCATTAACATAGAAGCACAAAATAAATGCTGTCTGCTGTGATTATCCACGGGAGTTCATAAGGGAGTATCCTCATGGTTAGTAAACACCAACATCCCAGCTAAATTCAGTGAGACACAACAGTTGCAATAGGAAAGTACAAACACAGTATTTATATTTAAAAGATGAGAAGGAAGCTTACTAAGTTCAGTGATATCTGAACCACGGAAACACCATAATTTTCATGAGCAAAGGAACAATGTGCCCCTGAAAGACTTGTGATGAAAGACAGAGTTTAATACATCCATGCCTCACTCTCTGCATTCACAGCCCCTGAAGGGATCAAAGCAACTCGGCAGGATCTGGGGGCCGGGGCTGGGGAGCGGGGGGCAGCGGGGGAGAGAATCATGCTGTAATCAATTATCAAAATGGCAAACACAGGGCTTTGAAAACTTTATTCACATCAAGCCACATGTTCGATGTTGAGATTTGATCTTTGTCTGCGTGCTGATAAGAGGCCCCCCAAATGAAATTTAGTTCTTGGCATACTTCTAGAATTGGTAGAGAACATCTGGGAACCTCAGGGAAAGTTCTGTCATTTGCTATTTCAAGGTTTTCCCGAAGCGCTTCTTGGCTCTAGACAAAGCACATGCCCAGACGGCTTTTCCAGAACTTTGTCTAACAACTTCAGTTAGATCTCGCCAATCTAAAAATCCTATTGGGTAATTCATGTTTTCAGAGTTTGCCATAAAACTTCCTGGTGGCATGGGAAGCCCACAATAATCTGTGGTTAAGAGCAGTGATAATTGTTTGGAGTGACTCCGTGCTTTAAAGGAGCTACAGACAGAGTTCATATTATGGAATTTTAAGATGTTTCCCAGGCCACCAGCCTTAAATACCATCTGGGAACCCAGAGGAAAGCCAATGACACAAAAGCATTTTCGTGGTTCCACCTCCACCTCCACTGGACTGTTGGTCCAAAGGTGGGCTGTGGAGAGGGAAAATGGGTGAGAAACCAGTCTTGTATGTACAATTCAAGTATCAACTACTGAAATCAAGCGTGAGAGACCCCTGACTGAAAGCATATTTATTGAGAGACATGTTGAGAACATTCATTAATCACAAAACAAGGGGAATTTTTTTTTGTTTTAAACTGCCTAAAAAAATCAAAGCAGAGAGGTTTGGCGAGGTGGTGTGCTGGTTAAAATTCAGATTCCCAGGTTCCAGGCCAAGAAATTCTTACTTGGTGGATCTGCATGCACACTGTTATCTGCATTTTTAATAATCATACCAGGTGAAAAACACTAATCTAGGAAAACTTCAGTTTAGGAAATAAATCCTATTTTGCTTGAGAAATTACTTTAATTGGCTTTTTGGACTCTGCAAAGGTAGGTGCCAGGGCTCATCTTGATGGAGAGGTTAAAAAAAGACAGGACTTACATTTTTAAAAATTTTACAACATAGTAGAACTTGGGGGCTTCCCACTGTCAGCCCCTGTCAGAGTCTAAGTGCTTGAACTTGAGAGAGAATGGAACATGGCCAGCCCCATGGAAGGAGGGGCTGAGTCACTGCCTTCAAGGGGCGGATGATGAATTCCACCAACATGCTGTCTGACATTTAGCTTTCCTTGTCTCCTTTCTTGTGATGTGACTTCCTTACTTCATCACCAAACCTGTAGTAAAATGCTGTATACAAAATGGCTCTGTGTTGGTAGTGCACCGGGGGCTGAGGAGAGAGGAGCATGCCGGGGTTTTCCGGGGAAATAACTAGAGAGAACTGGAACAGCCAGGAGGAGCAGGGATGTGAGAGTGAAAAGTGGGTGAGAATCGAGGTGGAGGGAAATTCATAGAACAAAGAAGGAGGGGTTCACGGGGCAATCTGCAGACACTTGAGGGACCTTCCCTCTGGAACCTTTGAGAAGACTGCTGGAAGCCCAGGGTTTGTGGAATATCATTTACATACAATAAAATACTCCCATGGTACATGTACGATTTAATCAGTTTTGACAAATGTATATACCCACGTAATCATCATCACGGTCAAGATCTCCACCACCATCACCTAAAAAGTTTCCTTCTTCCCAACCTATCAATCAATCACCACACACCCCTGGTCATAAAAAATGGTCAAACAAGTTTTTGTCACTGTAGATTAGGTTTGTCTCTTCTAGAATTTCATATAAATGGAATTATACAGTATACACACTTTTGTATAGGATGATATTTGAGGTTCCTCCATGTGGTGGCATTTTTTCAGTAGACTGGTTGGTGGCTTGATTTGATGAGCAGTGACTCATTGTATGGATAAACCAAAATGTGTTGATTCATTCACCTGTTGGTGGTCATCTGGGTTGTTACCAGTTTGGGGATAGTATCAACAAATCTGTTACGACCATTTGTGTACAAGTCTTTGTGTGAACATATGTTTTCATTTCTCTTATGTAAATAACTTGAAGTAGAATTGCTATGGTGTAGGGTAGTTATATAGGTATCTGTTTAACTTTATAAGAAAATGCCTTTTTCCCAGAGTGGTTGTACTGGTCTTGTTACCACCAGCAACACAGAAAAATTTTAGTTAATCCACATCCTCTTCAATACTTGATATTGCAGTCTAAGTTTTGCCATTTTAATGACTGTGTCCTGGTGTCTCACTGTGATTTTAATTGACATTTCCCTAATGACTAATAATATTGAGTATCTTCTCATGCTTATTGGCCATTTCTATATCTTCTTTTGGAAAGTATCTGTTCTAGGCTTTTGCTCACTTAAAAAAATATATTTTTTGTCTTCTTATGTTATAAGAGTTCTTTATATATGCTAGATACTTGTCCTTTGTCAGAATTATCTATGACAAATATTTTTCCCAGTCTGTAGGGTACCTTATTATTCTTTTGATGGTATCTTTGGAATAGCAGTTTTAATTTTTCATGAAGTCTAATTTATCTAATTGTTTTTATACTGTTTGTGTCCTATTGAAGAAATATTTGCCAACATAAAGGTTGCAAATATTTTCTCAATGTTTTCTTCTGGAAATTTGTAGTTTTAGCTTTTACATTTAGATCTATGATCCATTTTAAATTTTTTTGGTGTTGGGATTTAAGTTACTAGGTTAATGGTCTTGTTCCTGATCTTAGAATGAAACTATTCTGTCTTTCACCTTTACATTTGTTAGCTGTAAGATTTTCACAGATGCTCTTTTTTAAAATTTTTATTGGAGTATAGTTGATTTACAATCATAGATGCTCTTTATCAAGTGATTGAGGAAGTTCCCTTCTATTCTTAGGTCAAGAGGTGTTTTCTTTCATTATTAAAAACATAATGGATAAATATTAATTTTTTAAATGCTTTTTCGGCACCCATTAAACTTTTCTTTTTTCCTACTAATATGTTAAATTATATTAACCAATTCTTAAGTGTTAAACCAAACCTGTATTCCTGGAATAAACCCCATTTGGATGTGGTATATTACCCTTTTTAAATATATTCCTGGGTTTTATTTGCTACTTTTTAAAAGGATTTTTACACCAATCTCATGAAGGATATTAGTTTGTTTTTTTTTTTTTTTCTTATAAAGTCTTTGGTTTTGATTGCAAGATAAGGTTAGCCTTATAAAATGAGTTGTGAAGTGTTTCCTCCTCCATTTTTTTCTGAAACAATTTAAGTAGGATTGGTATTATTTCTCTCTTAAATGTTTGATACAATTTACCTTGGAAGCCTTTATTTTTATCCATGGAAATGTTTTAATAACAATTTCAAATTCTTTAGTTGATTTAGGGCAATACAAGTTTTCTGTTTCTTCTGCTACCTGTTTTGGCAATTTGAATATTTCAGAAATTTGTGCATTTCATTTAAATTGTTGAATTTTTGGTATAAGATTGCTTATAATATTACCTTATTGTTCTTTAAATTTCTGTAGGACTTGTAATGATGTCCCCTCATTTATCCCTGTTACTGATCATTTAGGCCTTCTTCCTCTACTACTTGATGAGTCTACTAGAGATTTATCCACTTATTTATGTTTTAAAAAAAAACAGCTTTTAGGTCAACTAATCTATGACAAAGGAGGCAAAGATATACAATGGAGAAAAGACAGTCTCTTCAATAAGTGGTGCTGGGAAAACTGGACAGCTACATGTAAAAGAATGAAATTAGAACACTCCCTAACACCATACACAAAAATAAACTCAAAATGGATTAGAGACCTAAATGTAAGACCGGACACTATAAAACTCTTAGAGGAAAACATAGGAAGAACACTCTTTGACATAAATCACAGCAAGATCTTTTTTGATCCACCTCCTAGAGTAATGGAAATAAAAACAAAAATAAACAAATGGGACCTAATGAAACTTCAAAGCTTTTGCACAGCAAAGGAAACCATAAACAAGACGAAAAGACAACCCTCAGAATGGGAGAGAATATTTGCAAATGAATCAACGGACAAAGGATTAATCTCCAAAATATATAAATAGCTCATTCAGCTCAATATTAAAGAAACAAACAACCCAATTCAAAAACGGGCAGAAGACCTAAACAGACATTTCTCCAAAGAAGACATACAGATGGCCAAGAAGCACATGAAAAGATGCTCAACATCACTAATTATTAGAGAAATGCAAATCAAAACTACAATGAGGTATCACCTCACACCAGTTAGAATGGGCATCATTAGAAAATCTACAAACAACAAATGCTGGAGAGGGTGTGGAGAAAAGGGAACCCTCTTGCACTGTTGGTGGGAATGTAAATTGATACAGCCACTATGGAGAACAGTATGGAGGTTCCTTAAAAAACTAAAAATAGATTACCATATGACCCAGCAATCCCACTACTGGGCGTATACCCAGAGAAAACCATAATTCAAAAAGACACATGCACCCCAATGTTCACTGCAGCACTATTTACAATAGCCAGGTCCTGGAAGCAACCTAAATGTCCATCGACAGACGAATGGATAAAGAAGTCGTGGTACATATATACAATGGAATATTACTCAGCCATAAAAAGGAATGAAATGGAGTCATTTGTTGAGACATGGATGGATCTAGAGACTGTCATACAGAGTGAAGTAAGTCAGAAAGAGAAAAACAAATATCGTATATTAACGCATGTATGTGGAACCTAGAAAAATGGTACAGATGAGCCAGTTTGCAGGGCAGAAGTTGAGACACAGATGTAGAGAACAAACATATGGACACCAAGGGGGGAAAACTGCGGTGGGGTGGGGATGGTGGTGTGCTGAATTGGGCGATTGGGATTGACATGTATACACTGATGTGTATAAAATTGATGACTAATAAGAACCTGCAGTATAAAAAAACAAACAAACAACTAATACGAAACTTTCATTGGGTTATTTGTATGGAAATATGTTAATATAAATGTTTCAGACATTACATGAAATTTCTAAAAATCTTATATGTTCTGGTATAATGTTATAAGTCATAATTCTAGTTATTACTTTAAAATGTATACCTCAGAAATAACTAAATTTCCTTGTCAATTGCATTATTATGAACTTTCATCAAATCTTTAACCATGGTCATTTTTAAGTCTTTTGTCATTTACAGACAGTTCTGGGTGTACTCTGATGCTTTTGCTATAAAAGGGTTTCATCTTCAAGGAATTCATGGAAAAGATTCTGACAAGTACAGGTTTCTGGTAACTGACTGTACTGCTGAACTGAATGAATAAGCATTTTCAGAACTCTAATGAAAAACTGATGAACTCATAAAAGTGCTAACAAAAGATCAAGATGAAAAAATAAAAATTAATTACATGGGACTGAGTGAACTGATGAGGATGATTATAATTTTTGTGACTTTCTGTTTGAATTAAAAAAAAAAAAATCCCACAAGGACTCAGAGGCAAAGAATATACAAATCTATTTTCACTGCAAAGTAAAGGAGCTGTTACAGTGGAGGATTACTGGACTGAATGTCAATATTATGACATAGTGTGAGTGTGTTTCGTGTTTGGTAATTGCCATCATTGTTGCTTTTGTTGTGGTCATCCATTTACAATGCTTGGTGTCAGTCTATTTATTTCTTGTAAAAATAAAATACAGTGTGTGTGTGTGAAAAAAAAAAAAGTACAGGTCTTTCACCTCCCTGGTTAAATTTATTCCTGGGTATTTTAATTCTTTTTGATTTGCTTGTACAATAAATGAGATTGTTTTCTTGAAAAAACAAAAACAAAAACAAAAAAACCCAGCTTTTAGATTCATTGATTTCCCTAAGATGATTACTCTATGTCATTGCTTTCTGCTATTATTTTTATTATTTCTTTTCTTCTACATATTTAGGTTTGAAGCAGTTTTCTTCTTCTAGATTCTTAAGGTGGGTCACTGGTTTTGGACATTTCTAATTTTCTAATATAAGCATGTAAAGCCATAAATTTCTCCCTGACCACTGCCTTAACTGCATTCCACAAACTTTGATGTGTGTTGTCATTTTCATTCAGTACAATATATTTTTCTAGTATACTTTGTGATTACTTTTTGACCCATGAATTATAGAGAAATGTGTTGTTTAATTTCCAAATATTTGAGGATTTTCCACACATATGTCTGAAAATATGATTTCTAATGTAGTTTTATTGTGGTCAAAGAGCATACTCCACATGACTTTAATACTTTTAAAAGTATTATTTTCTTGCATATGGTAGATCTTGTTAAATGTTTCATGTGCACTTGAAAAGTAGGTGGCTTCTGATGTTGCTGGGTGGAAAGTTCCATAAATATCAATAATATCAAGTTGGTTGATACCTTTGTTGAAGTCTGCTATATTTCTTTATACTTGTTATAACAATCTGTGGATTTGTCTATTTCCCCTTTCTGTTCTGTCAGTTTTTGCTTCATGCATTTTGAAAATCTGGGGTAGGGATTTAGGAGTATTGTGTCTTTCTGATGAATTGACCCTTCTGTCATTATGAAATATCCCACTTTATCCCTGGTCATATCGTTTTTGCTGAAGCCTACTTTGTCTGATGTTATCATAGAGAATCCAGATTTCTTAAGACTGGTGTTTTCATGGTATATTTTTTCCACCCTTTTACTCTATGCCTTTATATTTAAAGAGATTTCTAATAGTATATTGTTGAGTCTTGCTTTTTTTAAAATCTAGTCTTACAATATCTGCCTACCAATTTGAGAGTTTTCACTACTTATATTTAATGTAATTAGCAATATTGCGCTTCAATCTACCATCTTGTTATTTGTTTTCCATTTGTCCCATCTGTCCTTTGGACATTCTTTACCTTTTTCTGCCTTCCTTTGGATTGATTATTCCACTTTCTCTCCATTATTAGTTGATTAGTCTACAATTTTATTTTATTTTCAGTGATTGCTCTAGGCAGGGGTTAGCAAAATACAACCTGTGGTCAAATCTGACCCACAATTTATTTTTACAAATAAAGTTTGATTGGAACACATCCTCACTTACTCATTTGTGTATTGTCTATAGCTGTCTATCTAGCTAAGGAGTTTCATGCTATAAAGGCAGAGTTGAATAGTTGTGACAGTGATCATCTCGCCCACAAGCCTAAACTATATACTATCTGACCTTTACAGAAGAAGTTTGCCAACTCCTGCTGTAGTATTTACTGTATGTTTCTATAACTTACCACAATCTACCTTCAAATAATATACCACTTCACATATAAAAACTGTAATATCTGGGCTTCCCTGGTGGCGCAGTGGTTGAGAGTCTGCCTGCCAATGCAGGGGACACGGGTTCGAGCGCTGGTCTGGGAGGATCCCACATGCCGTGGAGCAACTGGGCCCGTGAGCCACAATTACTGAGCCTGTGCGTCTGGAGCCTGTGCTCCGCAACAAGAGAGGCCGCGATAGTAAGAGGCCCGCGCACCGTGATGAAGAGTGGCCCTCGCTTGCCACAACTGGAGAAAGCCCTCGCACAGAAACGAAGACCCAACACAGCCATAAAATAAAAAATTAATTAATTAATTAATTTTAAAAAAATTGCTTAAAAAAAAAACTGTAATATCTTATACTTTCATTTTTCCTCTCCTGTCCTTTGTTCTACATTTTACTTCTACATATATTATAATCTCCAAATATATTGTTATTATTTTACTTTGAAGAGTCCATTATTTTTAAAGATATTAAGAAATAGGGATTTCCCTAGTGGTCCAGCAGTTAAAACTTCGTGCTTCCACTGCAGGGGGCACAGGTTCGATCCCTGGTCAAGGCACTAAGATCCCACATGCTGAACGGTGTAGCCAAAAAGTAAAAAAAAAAAAAAAAAATTAAGAAATAAAAGGTATTTTATATTCACTCATACATTTACCATACTTTGCATTCTTCACTTCTTTTCTACATCCAAGTTTCCATCTGTTGAAATTTTCCTTCTGTCTAAAGGACATCCTTCAGGGCTTCCCTGGTGGCGCAGTGGTTGAGAATCTGCCTGCCAATGCAGGGGACACGGGTTCGAGCCCTGGTCTGGGAAGATCCCACATGCCACAGAGCAGCTGGGCCCATGAGCCACAATTGCTGAGCTTGCGCATCTGGAGCCTGTGCTCCGCAGGGAGAGAGGTCGCGGTGGTGAGAGGCCCGCACCGTGATGAGGAGTGGGCCCCGCTTGCCACAACTAGAGAAAGCCCTCGCACAGAAACGAAGACCCAACACAGCCATACATAAATAAATAAATAAATAAAAATTTAAAAATAAATAAATAAATAAATAAAATAAAGGACATCCTTCAATATTTCTTATAGTCAGGTCTTCTGGCAAGAGATGATCTCAGCTCATATTTGTCTGAAAGTCTTTATGTCATTTTCATTTCTGAAGACTATTTTCATTGGGTATAAAATTTTAGGTCAACATTTGTTTTTTTCCTCTTCTATTATTCAGCACTTTAACTATAGTGTCCCATTGTCTTCTTACATAGTTTCAGATAAAAAGTCTATAATCATTTTTTTTTATCTTTGTTCTTCTACACATAATGTGTTTATTTTTCTTTGGTTACTTTTAAGATTTTCTCGTTATCACTTGTTTTTGAAATTTTGGTTATAATGTGCCCTGGTGGAGTTATCTTTGTTATCTTGATTGAGGCTCATTGAGCTTATATTTTTCATCAAATTTTGGAATTTTTAACTATTATGTTTTCAAATATTTTTCTGCTTCCCATTGCCCTAACCTCTCCTGTAATTCTGTTAAACCACTTCAAAATTGTCTCAAATGTCACTAAGACACTGTTAGTTATGTTTTTCAATTATTTTCTTCTATGTGATTCATTTGGATTGTTTCTATTACCATGTCTTCAAGCTTACTAATATTTTCTTCTGTAATATATAATATACTCTTAATCTTTCCAAAGACGTTTTCATTAGCATATATATTTTTTAATCTCTAGAAGTTTCATTTTGTCTATTTTAAAATCTTCCATCTCTCTCCTCACTACATACATGTTTATAATAATTCTGTATAACTTAAGAGCTGTTTAAAGTACTTCTCTGCAATTCTATCATCTCTATTACTTCTTGGTCTGTTTCTATTGACTGTTTTTATATTCCTGATTGTAGACGGCATTTGCCTACTTCTTGGCATATCTACTTGTTTTTTAGTGGATACTGACTATTGTGTTTTATGCTGAGGGTCTGGATTTTGTGGTTATCCTTTAAAGAGTGTTGAGCTTTGTTCTAGCAGGGAAAGTTACTTGCTGATCAGCCTGATCCTTTCCAGACTTCTTTTTAAGACTTTTTAGGGCAAGTCTAGAGAAAGCCTTTACTCTAGAGACAGTTTAACCCCTCTATTAAGGCATCACACCTCTCTGGTCCCTACTGAATGTCCCAGATGATCTATGAGGACCTTCTACTCTTAGTGGTTGAAGTCTCCCAATTCTGTGACCTCTGTGAATTGTTCAGCTTACAGCTCCCCAGTCATCTATCACTTGGTCTCATGGAGTTATGTCCTAGGCATAGATGAATTAATATTCAGCAAAGACTCTGAAGTACTTTTTCTATGTTGCTCTCTTTTCTCTGAAACTCTGCTCTACAATTTTGGGTCACCTCAGCCTCCCAGATCTCTGATCTCTGTTTTCTCAACTTCGTGAGACCACTGTGTGCGGCTTAGGATTCCCTTGCCTGAAATGAGATCCAGAATGTGATTCTAGGCAGAAGGCCAAGGGCTTACCTCACTTATTTCCCTTTTCTTGGGAATCACAATACCATACTGTTTGTTGTTCAATGTCTGAAAACAGTTGTTTTGTATAATTTTTTCCAGTTTTCTTATTGTTTATGATGGGAGAATATGTCTGGACCCTATCACTCCATCATGGCCTGACATAGAAGTTCAGCTATTGCACTTTTATTTGTACATTAGAGAAAAGGGTAAACCTCAAGACTGGAAACAGGGATATTCATGTTACAATAGCAAAATGAAACAACATTTACAAGGAGTGATGTCTAAAATGTGAAAACCATCCTAGCCTGCATTAAAGGAAGTATGGTGTCTAAGACTAGGAAAGAAATAATCCCACTTAATCCCACTCTACACACGATTGGCCTTGTTCCCACATTCATTTATTCCATAAGCATGTTTTGAGCACCATCTTTGTCATTGTCTATGCTAGGCACTGAGGATACCATGATGAATGAGATATAGCCTTTGTCCTTAAAAAACTCATAGACCGGGGAGAAATAGACAACATGGAAATAATCATACATCATGATAAGTAATACAGTAAAGATAATCCCAGGGGTTATGAGAACACAAAGGAGGGATAGCTATTCCAAACTGAGTGAGGGTGGGAGTGTCAAGGAGGACTGTCTATAGGAGATAATGACTTATGAGCGGAGTCCTGATGCATGAGTAAAAATGCATCAGATGAAGAAAGTGGGAGGAGTTGAGGGTAAAGCACACACATGAAAAAGCCTATTTAATTTCTTCAGGGAATTACATGTATTTCAGAGTGGCTGAATTGTCAAGTGGGAAGAAGAGGAGTGAGGTGAGATGAAGCTAAAACGAGATGTAGGAGCTGGGTAATACAAGGTCTTATTAAAATTTTTAATTCTATTCTAGGAGAACTGAGGAACTATTGAATAGTTTATCCAGGTGAATAATAGCCTAATTTGTATTTCAGAAAAATATCATGGGCTGCAGTTTGGAAAACAGGGCTGTATGGGGGAAATAATGATCCATCAGGAAGATTTAGCATTAATTTAGGCAAAAAACGCTTTGGACCTAATCTGTTATTGGAAATGGGAACCAAGATAAGTAGATGAATGAGAGATACTTAGAAGGTATAATCAACTGAGCCTGAAGAGTGGCCAGATATGGGTAGTAAGGAAAGGGAGGAACCATAGACAGCACCTGGAGTTTGACTAGGATGACTCAAGCATTCTATTAAGGGATAGCAGATTTCTTTTTTTCTGTCTGTATTGACTATTGTTTTGCTATGTGTGTGATTCCAACCTTCTGGTTACCTGGGCCTAGGCACTTCCTCTGGGTGTTTGAGATTGTTTCCTGTCTGCTAAGCTGCCTTCTATCTCTTGCCTCTTCTAACAGTCAGAATGTGTGTGAGCCAATACTCCTGGCTGCTCTCCTGGTTCTGCCTGGATTACCAGGTTGGGTACCTTACTGGGCATGTCTCATTCCTCTATCTGCTCTAGACCCTATATGTCCAGCTCAAGAGTTCTGCCATATTTCTTTCTATGATTCATGGAAAATTGTGACATAGAGCTGACAAAATAATACTTGGAGATCAGCACTAGAAAGGAGTTAGGCACTATGTGGAACAACATGTCAATTTTGCAGCTGAAAAAATTAAAAACATAGATTCATCATTCCATTGATACATTCCCTAAACCTGTGTTGATTTTACTCCCCTTCCTGGATCAAATACAACTTATTAGTAATTATAACTCTCCCATGTATAGAGGCATATCTGTATATTCTTACAGTCTTGTATTGGGTAAGAAAGATGGTGATTTCCTTGCATTATGGATATCAAGACTGAAGGACAGAGGTTCAACCTACAAAAAGTGAACCTAAGAACTGATCAAGAAAGACTGATGGGACCATGGTCAAGACTACTAGCTGTTCCGTAATATGGGTTCTCTTCTCCTTTTTTGGTAATAGAACCTTCAATTTTTAGGTGAGTGCTTGGCCCATAATAAAAATCTTGTAGTTAGGTAAATGTGTCAAAGTCCCAACAGAAATCAGATGACATACTAAAAATGGGATAAGCCAAAGAGGATTTATTTATAAAGGGGCTATTTACTAAGTTTGGGTATGGAGGAACTGTAAGTATAATGCAGTGATCTAGTGCTCATAGCAGCTAGGCTGTTACCTCCCTCGTTGCCTAATGGGATGAAGGGAGGGAACAGTTACCAGAGCCTAGAAAAAGAGAGAGGCAGGCAAAATCAATTATTTTTCAAGGATCATAACCCTCAGTTGAGGGATAGAGCCTACCCAATGCAAACTTGAAGGGAGGGATCCAGATAAATAAATACCTGATCTCATGCTTCTTTTTTTCTTTTTTTTTTTTCTTTTTATTATCTCCTGCTAGAGCCCCTATTGTCTGAACTAGAACCATAAAAACCAGAGGTTACCATCTCCCATTGATGAGGTCCCACAGGCCAGCCTCCCATGGCAGAGAGCAGATGAAGAAGAGTAGGCAGTGGGTCTGGAGAATCAAATAGCTGGCATATGGGCGTTATATAACTACATTTTGGCCAATGTAATAGAAGCAGAAATAGTGTGTTCCACTTTCGGGAGGCACACCTTTAAAAGGAGGGGCATGTCTTCTTCCTTCCTATACGCTGGATTGGTGACTAGAATTTGTGAAGCCATCTTGGCCCATGAGATGGAAGTTCTGTCCTGAGATTGGCAGAACAACATGATAGAGGGAACTTGGGTGCCTGAGGATCAGGCAATTAGTTCTGGTTGTCTACATTCACCTGAGAGAGAAATAAACTTGTAACCTTATGTTGGGTTTTCTGTCACTTGCAACTGATACAAATCTTAATTCAGAGACCAAGCAGGAAATTTTGGGGGGATTTGTACTGTATTGGTTATGATTTTTTTTTTAACTTATAAATTTCTGAAATAGACTTCGTCTAGCTTAAGCAAAGGGGAAATTTATTGGAAGGATGCTGGGGGTGTCTCAGAGAATCAAAGGAAATGCTGAACTACCAAGATAGGAGAACCCAAGGCAGTTCTGGTATCTCGAAATTCTTCATGGCTTTTCACCCTGGAGGACTGCCACAAATGTGACTCAGCTCCAACAACTCCCAGGCTCTTCAGCAATCCATTCCAAATTTCATATTTCTGTTAGAGAGAATCTGATTGGGCCAGCTTGGGTCAAGCTCTCATGTCTTTACTGGGGGGGGGGTAGGGTGGAGGGGTCACAATACAGACAGGGTCACTGGGGTCCTCCAAGATTCTTAGAACCAAGAATGCATTGTGTGTCAGACAGTCACTCCAGTGACTGTGACCATCATCTCGGTTTAAACCTATCATTTAAATACTAACAGCATGGACAATAATAATGCCTGGTCCACAGTAGCTACCAAATAAAGACATTACTTGATGTTATAAGCTCATTACAGGGGTAAGGATGGGCAACAACTCAAAGCCACAATTTTTTGTAAATTCAAAATTGTAACTAGATTCACCAAAGTTCTCAATACCTACTCTAAGCCAGGACCTATGTTGAATACAACTGACAGGGAAAAAAATGACTAAATGTTTTCAAGAATTCATAGACTGGCAGAGAAGAGAAGCATGTAGACAAATGATCGTAATAAAAAACAGCAAGTCATATGCCATAGTAAAATTAAGTGTCAGATTCCTTAAGAGAGAACAACTGAGAGAGTTGGAAGAGGTGATGTTTGAGGCGGGTATATGTGGATGAGTAGGAGTCCTACAGGCATAAAATGGAGGAAGAGAATTCCAAGTAAAATGAATAGCAGGTGCAAAACTACTGAGGCATTTAAATGCTCATCCACATTCAGAGAAAAGCTAAGACCTCCATGTGAATAGACTTCTAGGTACTGACTGGAAACTCCTTTATTCATTCAACAGTAATTCATTGAGTACTGCTCTGTGCAGGGTTACCAAGGAGTCAAAGATAAATGAGATGCAAGCCTCACCTTCAGAGGGAGAGGCAAACACAGTGGCTACAATCAGATGAGCGCTAAGCAGAGGGGAGAAAACTCTACGTGAAATGGAAACAGGGGAAAGGACGTTATCTAGGGACTTAGGAGGAGGATCCTAGAGCTGTAGGCAGGAGTTAGGACCTTGAAACTCATGCTATAGCTGCTTGAGTTTCTTTATCTTGTAGGTCATGGGACCGTCTAAAGTTAAACTCACATGCGTTTGTTAAAGTAAGACGATTCTTATTTGCTGAGGCTGTTTAAAACCCCTGACTCAAGACAGATAAATCCCATTTGTTTCATGCTTGTGTGCCAAGCACTGCGCTAGGGATTTTATATATGTTCATTTGAGCTGAGATTGGTCAGCAGATGGAGAGTCCTACACACCCAACTTTGGAGGTGAGCAAAGCAGAGAACAGAGAAAGGAACACTGTGTGGTGTGAGGGGAGGAGGATGGTTGAGCAGGTTAATGCTATTTTGTGAGTAAGGTACAGGAGTTTACATTCCGCCTGCATTTCTGAGAAAGGTCCCTGCTCTAATCAAAATGGTTACCATTTATTTGGGTACGTAAGGTGTGTCAAAGCCTAGATTATTCCATCAGTTAGGAATACAGACAGCTGCTGCAAACTGATTAGGCTAACCAGGGTCGATTTGTCTCAAGCAATGAGAAGTCCAGGGAAAAGCAGCCCAACAATACCAGGAGAGGTGCAAGCTCGTCCATCTTTCCAAGATGGCTGCTGAATCTCCATTTTTGTTCTCTATTCCTTGGAATGCACTTCCATGCCAAGAAGGAAGAAGGTGAGAAGAAAGGCTTTTGCCAAAAAGGTTTAACTTTCTTATTCAGGACCAGGTACCCTTTCTAGAGACTCCTGCTTACATTTCATTGGCCAGAACTACATCATTTGGCCACACCCGAGTGCAAGGGAGGCTGGAAAATGTAATGTTTTAACAGTGTGTCTTTGCTGCCCCCTCCACATCAAGTTAGTTTTGAGTCCTAAAGAAGGAGGAAATTGGTAGCACGTGGGCAGCATATATAGTCTCATTCCATGTTTCCAACAGTTCTATACGGTACATAAAGTTATCCCCATTCTACATATAGGAAAATGGACTCAGAGAGGAAAGTAAATTACCCAAAGTCATACCAAGTAGTGAGTATGCAATCACTACTTCATGGAATAAAGATTTTAAAACAAGCCTGTATCATTCCAAAAGCAAAGGATTTTTCATGATACCAGCCTGTCTCCCTTAGCCTTGTGACCTTGAGCAAGTCACTAAATTTCCCTTAGCCTCCATTCCAAGATCTGTAAAATGAGGATAATCACCCCTGGCTCAAAGTTTCTTAAAGCATCAAGTTAGATGGTGAATGCAAAAGGGTTGGAAAGGATAGTATCGATGGGACCCTGATTATTATCCATATACATCTGCCAAAGTGTCTCTCCCAAGTTGACGAGCAGGAATGGTTCTTGGAGAAGCACAGCTCCCAACACTGGTATTTGAGCTTGGCACCAGTAAAATCTCTTGACTGGCATTTCCTATTTGGGCCCCATGACAGTTTCCCAGGAATTTCCACTGGCTGGGTTTCCTTTGTCCATTCCAATAGCTGCCCATGCAGATAAGTTATGAGCCACATTCCACAGCAGGTCAGATGAAAACAACGTGCAAACCACTCGTCCATCTCTCTTGCCTTCTTCCTCTGTGGCTGTTCCCCAGCTAGAACTAAACTCAGGCCCCTCCTCTGACTGTGCTTCTTCTGGTGCCCTGTTTCAGGATGGAAAACCATCTGAGCACCGAGGGTGTCAGTCCAGCCACAGACCCGCCACAGCCCACACTGTTTCATGCTCTGGGCCTGGGTTCTTGTGCACCTGTGCCTGGAAAGCTTTGCCTTCACTGTTTTCCCCTGGACAGCTCCTCCTCCCCAGCAAAGGTTCAGGCTAACCACCAGAGCCTCCTCTTCTGTACCTCTTCCCCTGTGCTTCCAGGAAGATGTTTGTTTTGTTTTACATTCTCTTCTGTATTAGCACGGGGCTTTGTCCATACTTTTATTACAGTGTAACACATAGTTCACCAGATTGAACTAAACCTCATCACAAGTCTGGCTTTGCCTTACTGGCACCAGAACCTTACCAAAAACAAACAAAGTAATATTGATACCCAAAGACATGTTCATTATACTGAAAGAAGAAAGGATAGAAGGAAGGAAGGAAGGAAGGAAGGAAGGAAGGAAGGAAGGAAGGAAGGAAGGAAGGAAGGAAGGAAGGGAGGGAGGGAGGGAGGGAGGGAGGGAGGGAGGGAGGGAGGGAGGAAGCCACAGATATAAATGGGGGGAAAAAGTCCCATCTGCTCCTTCCCTTCCTGTCCCTATTCCTTATAATCACTTAGCTATGTATCTGGTGTGGCACCACCATGGACAAATAGGAACAAAGAATCATAGCTAGACTGCCAGAGGGCTCCTGCAGAGACAAGCGTTCATTTTTTAGAATCTGGTCATCCTTCCATTTCAACACATCTTTCCATTCCATTCTATGAATATACCATCATTTTTAAAACCATTTCCCTACTTTGGAAGCTTCTGGTTTTTCACTGTTACAAATGATGTTGGAGTGAATTTGCTTGAAAATATATTTGTGAGCATATGCGCTGGTAAATCTGTGTGGTAGAGTCCTGGAAATGGAATTTTGGTGGAGACTCCAAATTTAGACTCCCACTAACTGGATATCATCTACCCATTTCCTCAGAATCTCATGGACCCTGGATATTGTTGATCTTTTTAACTTTTGCAAACCTTGAAAAAAATTCTCACTACTTAGTTTGAATTTCTTTGATGATTTAGTGCAATTGAGCATCTTTCTATATGTTTACAGGATATATCTTTTTCTTCTTTTGTGCCATCACTGTTAGCATCAGAATCTTGACTGCAATGGGTTCCACTCAGTCCTGAGATCCATTTCTAACAACACCCCATTAAGTTTTTCAACTCAAGACCATATGACAGTGAGGCGAGAATTTGTTAACAATGACTGAGACAACACTCTGGAATTAGAACTCCAAAAAGTTTTCCCCTTTGGAGTTTATTTGACATCATTGTGTTTGTCAACCACACACACCATTCACTGAGGTTCTGAGGGCAACTTCCAGACCATCCTCATTGAGCACCTATTGAGGGTCCTTCACTTGTATGGCTAAAGGAAGAGTTTTATGTGGAGGGTTGTATATGGGGTTGGTTTTTAAAAATTTTTTTTCAGTTGACTCATCTGCACGGCTTTTGTCTTTGCTTTGTCCCAGTCTGGCTGCATCCCTTCTGTGTGAGATGATGTCTAGCTCTGCAGTATTCTGACCTGGGAAGTCACCTTCTCAATTTAGAGACCTTGGTATTAAATAGTCGTAGCCAACTGCCTTTGTATGATGAGTCAATTGCATTTCATTTCAAAGTCAAGGGGCACCTACTCTGTGCTAGACTTTGGGAATACAAAAATGGATAAGACTCAGTCCCTGTTTCAGGGGGAGCCTGACATCCAGTGGAGATGAAAGCCACGTAAAGGGGATTGTCATGGTCATATGGTTAAATCACCGAAGAGTGGAACCCAGGTGCTCTGGGAGACAGGTCAGCTCTCCTGCTTCCCACTGATGACATCTCAGGCAGGTGATGTCAACTCTGTGTGCCTCAGTGTCTTCATCTGTAAAATGCAGAACATAGCTTCCCTTACTTAATAGGATTATTATGAGGACCATGAGTTAATTCAAATAAAAGGGCTTAGAACCTGTCATGTAGTAAGCGATCAATAAATGGTGGTTTTTCAAATTACTATCAGTATTATTTTAATAGCACAGCAAAGGGACCTAACCCCATCTGGAGGCTACTGGAGAAGGTAATGGCAGGGTCGAATCTTCAAGAGTAGAGAAAGTAGATGTAGCCTTGATCTAGAGATGAAAATATCCCATTATTATCATGTGCTGAGCAGTGACAATGGGCTGGACATTTAACCTTTATGACCTCACGTACAAATGAAAACACTCAGACACAGAGAGGTTATGTAACTTGCCCAAGGTTAACACAGCTAGTAATATATAGTATTTTTATTTCTTCTGTTTTATAGGTAAGAAAGGTGAAGCGTGAAGTGGTTTTAGGGGCAAGATTTAAATCCATGTCTCTCAAACTCCTAAACCCGTGTTCTTCCCACTATGCTATGTTGCCATCCAAGGGAGTATATGAGTCTTGGTCTCATTGGGACTTTTGAACAAAACATGGGCTTCTTTATGCTTCGGTTTTCTTCTGTCTAAAGCAGACATCTCCACACCTCTCCTCTCTGCACACAGCCCTTCTTTCAAGCTCCAGGAGAGTCTGTGACAATGAGTGGGCTCCCTCTGCAAGATGCCTTGATTCCTTTGAAGAAAGGCAGCCAGGAAATGTGAGGTATGGTGATGGTGGCCTTTTCAAGGGTGGGTGATGAGTGGAAACTTCCTGACATTTCAAGTGACAACATCAGAAAGGAAGTGGAATTTTCCTGAGGCACAGGCGGGAGATCTCACCAGCTATTGATTTGGGGTGTGCATCTCGCATTTAACCCAGTGATTAATTTGGAAGGAGGCAGCATGCATGCTGGGCTTTCATTTAGGAGCTTAAAAGCATACGGCTTCTGATTTATTTTTGCTTTATTCGTGCAGGGCTGTTTTATTGCTAAGGGTTGAATGACAGGCTTCCCAGCAGGCTGTAAAGACAGGTAAAATTTAAATAAGAAACATAAAATCTTTCAAGGCACTCTAGTTATCTTTTATAATTTATTAATCACACCTAGTGAAGGCTGGTTGACCCTCTGGGAACCAGTTCAGCAAAGGAAAACTATTTGGCAGGCTCAGCTTGCCAATCCCCTTGCTTTTCTTTTTCTTTTTTATGGATGAGAAAACTAAGGATCCCAAATAGGAAGTAACTTGTCCGAGTCATAATACGGGTTAGAAATGAAGTTAAGTCCTAGCCCTGCCTGGCAACCTCGGGATCACTGAAACACAAGGAATACATGTAGAGCTCCAAATATGTTCCCAAAACGTTCAAAGTATTTTCAAAACAAATTGATGAATTAACATATGCACTCCCTTGTCTACATCTCTTTCGTTTTCCTAAAGGACAAACTTCAGGGTGAGGCTTACAAGATCCTTTAAGAGCTGGCCTCTGCTTAACAGACAAGTTTCATCTCTGTCTTTCCTCCTTTGAACGCATCCATTTATATGGAACATCTTTATCTTTTCCCATATAGAATATCCTTCTTACTGCTGGGTCGATGAATATGCTGTCCATCTGCCTGGAACATTTCTCCCTGGATGGATGGATGGATGGGTGGATGGATGGATATATGAAAGAATGAACAAACAACCTAGGACCTGGGTTTATAGCTCATTTCATTAGAAGTCACTACCTCATTGGGTGAGTGCTCATTCAATCAGTTCAAATTACCTCTAACCCCCAAGAATTTTAACTTCTCTAGCATGACTTTATCATTTGCCTGAGAGTCTCCAATTGTAACCTTTGGGTCTGAAATGACCCACTTAATTCAGGAAGCTGCCATACTTCCTGTGGTACAAGTCTTCCCTCTTAAAAATTCAAGAAATTCTCTCCATTTGATGCCTTTACTAGGAAAATCCCCCCATCTATAAGCACATGGATTCCAAGAAATCAAATAAAAATTTGAGAAGTTCAGAGTGAAAAAAAAAAAGAAAAAGCATTCGTAAAAAGCAGGCATTTCCAAAAGGGATTGGGGATGTACAAGACATGATATAAATGTGATAGGCTGCTGAGGGGCAGGTAGAGATCACAGGGCGGGAGGGGTGGGTGAGCATGAAGAATATGTCTTGACTATGTTGTTAGCCTCATGGAAAAGACAGAACCCTAAAATAAAAGGGTGGAGGGATGGGGTGCTGGGAAATTTGGGCAATAGGTACACATTTTATTGAGTACCTACTATGTGCCAAGCTCTGTTCTGGGACCTGGGTGTTTTCAGAGAAAAACGTGTGATGGAAAGAAAGTTTAGAATTCAACATCATGGAAACCTGGATTTCAATTTCAGTTCTATCACTCATTACCAGTTTGATCTTGGATGGTTTATTTTGGTCGCCTCATTTGTAAAATGTGTGTGTCCTTTTGTCCTTTCATGTTTATCAATAGCCTACTATGTCATTCAGACACTATGCTAGGCACTGGACACCCAAGAGTGAACAAGACAGATATGGTCCCTGCCCTCCCAGAAGCTTACTGAGTAAGGGAAGAGACTGACAAGTTATTAGAGTAAGCTATTTGCTGTGGGACGATTAGCAGGGCTGAGATAACACTTGACATACAGGACTATTAGGATTAAATGAGATGAAGTATTTGAGAGCCCACCACGCCTTTGATAAGAGCACAGGACAGGACTGGAACAAGACTGCCTGGGTTCAAATCCCAACGTGGCCACTTATTAACTATATCACTTAAGGAAGTTACTAAACCATTTTCCTCATCTATAAAATGGGGATAATGACAGTACTCAACTCATGGGGTTGTTAAGAAGATTAAATAAGTTAATATATGTAAAGAGTTTAGAACAGTGCCTGGCACACACTAAATACACAGTAGATATATATTAATTATTGTTTTTGCCGTTGCTGTTTGCACACGCTGGCCCATGTGGGTGCTCACAATCGCAAGTTCCCTTCCTCTACTCCAGTGCTCTTCTGAAAGTCCACGGCCCTGGCAGAGAACAGGAGTCCATGCTCATGTTCCATCATATATCAAAGACTCAGACTGGTAACTACAGAAAGGATTGTTCTCAGTGTAATTTATAATTTATTCCTGTCCAAGCAATTTGCCTTGTTGAGCCTTTGAAGAGCACAGAGTTCTTTCCTGTACTTGGCTGAACTGAGAACAAAAGGTCATGGTAAAATTAGAGCTACAGGGATAAGAGCGCCTGGAAAAGAACTTGGGCCCCAAATGGATGACAACTGGCTCCTTCCCTGGGAGCCTCATGGGAGAAAAGGCCACGTGTTGATGTTCAGCCATAAGGGGCCTTTGGGTCTCACACACTTGTGAACAATGCTTGGCTCTGCAGATACAAGCTGTGCAATCTCCTGGGTCATGTCTACATCTTAGGATCACCATGAGGATTATATGGAATGACTAATTTTCAAATGCCTGGCAGTTGTCCAGCCTTGTCATCAAATGATGTTCATTAAATTCTCAGAGCAAGAAGAGCTTGCTTCAGGGAGGTCAGCTCGGTGCTTTGTGTCCACCTAGAGGGGTGGGATAGGGAGGGTGGGAGGGAGACGCAAGAGGGAGGAGATGTGGGGACGTATGTATACGTATAGCTGATTCACTTTGTTGTACAGCAGAAACTCGCACACCACTGTAAAGCAATTATACTCCAATAAAGATGTTAAAAAAAAAAAAAAGAAGGGCTTGCTTCTCAGCACTGAGTGGTGGTTGCTGCAGGGTTACGGTTCTGCTAGTCAAACAGCTAAACAGCTTTCCTCCTCCAGTGTTTGAAGATCTGGTCTACACCCTTCCGGGAATGCAGCCTTAGAATTAGTGGCCCAAGCTCCATGAAGGCAGGCACTGGTGAGTCTAGCTCCTCGTTGTGGTCCCAGATGCTCCCTGGCATGCAACAAGAATGCAAAGAATACTTGCTGGAAGGATAAACTGTAAGGACAGGCATAGAAATGTAGCACGTTTGGAAGGAGGCTGGCATGGTGAAGGGACTCAAAGCCACTGTGTAAGGAACATTTGTGGAACTAAGGCTGCAAAACTGGAGAAGGAAGGCTGGGGAGACAGAGGTCTTGTGAAAGGTGATTGAATCAGTCAGAGTTCAACCAGTAGGACAGACAGATAACTGAGATAGATAGGTAATAGATGACAGATGATAGATAGATAATAGATTCATTAAAGGAAAATTAATGTTTTATATATATATATATATCTCAAATCATCATGTTGTACACCTAAAACCAATACAATGTTATATGCCAATTGTATCTCAATTTTTAAAAATGTCAAATAAATAAATAAAAGTAAGGGAGCTGTTTCAATGACACTTGGGAAAGTTAGGATCTGTTGTGTCAATACCAAGAATTTCATGTGTCTGATTTTTGTCTCTTTCTTGTTTGATTTTATTAAACAATACCACTCCAAAAAAGAAGAAGAAAAAAAGTGAGAAAATTTACAATCCACATTGTTACAGGAATAGCAGATGTTTGCTTTTTAATAGAATACCAACTATGTGAGGGTAAAATCTTCTATAACTGCAAATCCCATCAATTTTTGTCTGAAAGCAAGAACAGCAAATCAAGGAGAAAGCAGCTCAGTTTATTTATAGATTTAAAAAATCCAGTCATGTTTCATATATTCAATAAACTAAGGGCTTTTGATTTACATATAGGAAGCATATGCAAACAAATTGAAGAACAGGCTTAAAATAGTCTAAACTCTGACGAAAACCTATTACATAGGGACTCGTTTGTAGACCAACCCCCGAAATAAAATTTAGCAAGAAATGTACTAAGTATTCACATTTTTCTAAGCAATGTATTAATAATCAATTTTATATTATCTGTACAACAGATTAAAAAAAGAGGGATATCTTTTAAAAGGAAATTTAGTAATTTACAATTCTTATTGTTATTACAATTGTTAATTATCCTGTGTAATCTGGGGAGCTGGCTAAGCAAACATCTCCAGGTAAGCAGTCAGGAAGGGAGGACCCACAGGGAAGTGAAGTCATTGCAGACCCCTGCCGGCTGTGTGGACCAGGAGAGACTTCCTGGGGAGTTAGGGTTAGAGCAGGGACTTCAGAGAAGAGAAAGATTCAGACAAACAGAGAGGATGGGGAGGGCATTTCAGGTGGAGGAAATAGCGTGGCAAAGGTGCAGAGGCGGTGGGCTCCTGGTATGTTCGAGGGGCGTACAGACTGTGGGAATGGGAAGGCACCAGACTTAACCCTGGGGGTTGCGTCTAGCTGATATCACACAGAGGCTGTGTGGTTTCCCTGAGCTTCAATTTCCTCCCTCATGGACTGGATGTTATATTACCTGCTTCATCTGCCTCTCAGGGAAGAAGATTTGGACCCAATTGAAGAAAGAACTTCCTAACAGGTGGGAATGGGTTTCTGAGTCCTTGCTATGGGCAGGCTTATTGGGAGGGTGACCTGTGAAGACCGTTCCCATGCCCACGATTTTGTGATCCCATGAGTCAGAGATGCAGGCCCAGCTTCTGACGTTGCCCCTCACACATCAGCCTCATTCAAATACTCAGTCAACATTTGTTGCTGGCCTGCTCTGCACCAGGCACAGTAAGATCTGAGACGCACTTAGATGAAATGACACCTGCATCACTTCAGTTTTAACATCCAATAAATCTCTTCCTAGGAATTGAGAAGGTGCCACTGACACCCTTAAAATTACATCACAACAAAGACAGGACAGTTAAAACCATGTACGTCAATTAGTGGGGGGAACGCCAGATTTGTGGATCACGTGGCCTGGGGCAAAAGCTTCGACCTCACCCCTCGGGCAAACACAGAGATGGCTACATTGCACCCGTCGGTCTGTAGTGGATCAAGACCTCGCAATTCTACATGAGGATATCGAATCTCTTCAAATTGCAAAAATATTTTAGACACTCTTTCACCTCTTGAAATCCCTGCACCTATTATTGTATCCTCTTCCTGAAACCCTTACAGCCTGTTTCAGGTATATAATGCTGCATAACAAAGTGCCCCAAACATAATGCTTTAAAACCACAAAAATCTTTATTTTGCCCCCGAATCTGCAATTTAGGCTGGCTGAGAGGAAAGAGCTCACCTCCGCTTCACTCAGTGTCAGCTGGGTGCCATGAAGGCTGGGGGCTGGAATTAGCCAAAGGTGGGCTCCTGCACATCTCCCTCTAATGTGTGTGGCTTTTCCACGTGGTGTCTACAGCATGGCAGCTTCAGGGTAGCCAGACTTCTAACCAGTCAGCTCAGGGCTCCCGAGGCATGTGTCCCAAGAGAGAAAGAACCAAGGAGAAGTCGTATTGCATTTGGGTGACCTGGCCTCAGAAGTCACATGCATCGCTTCTCTGCCCTCTCTGGGTGGAAGCAGTCACAGGCTGCCACCCAGATTCAAGAGCAGGGAACACAGAACCCCCTACTTCCCCATGTGAGGCATGCCAGTCCCATTGTGAGAGGAGCACGTGGGACAGGAGATATATCATGGTGAAAGTATCTCTGAAAAGTATAATCTGTATCCACTCTTTTTCTGTCTGAAAAACTCATGCTTCAAGACCCAGCTCAAAATCACCTCCTTTATAGAGCTCCGCCCCCGCCCCCCTGCCACCATCTCCTCGAGGGCTAGTTACCTCCTTCTCAACGGGGCTTAATTGCACCTGGTACATCTGCTTTCAGAGAACTTAGCACCCTGAAATGGTGTGGTCTGTCTCTTTCTGGAGACTGTGAATGGTGAGTTCTTCAAGTTCTGGAGCTGTAACATGTATTTCAATGCTCCTACCTTTCGGTCCTGGGGAGGTGCTTAGGAAATAGATGTTGCTACAAGCTAGACGGGGGTTCTCATACCCTGGATTACCTGCAGCAGAATGCCTGGGTGCTTAATCAAAATGCAGACTCCCAGATCTGCATCAAACCTGCTGCACTGACTCTTGGGGGTGGGGCTATAGAAGCTACATTTATTCAACTCCTCGCATGATTCCAATGGGTATCAACCTTTGCAAGCTATTGTATCCCCAATGCCTAGTACCATGCCTGGCACGTGGTTGCCACTCAATAAATACCTGCTGAATGAATGAATGAATACGTGAGTGAATGAATACATATTTTTAGACTCGACTAGGTACACAAGAGTCAGTTTGCTCTTTTGGCTAACATGATGTCCAGGTCTGGCTCCAGAGTCAGATAAGCAGACATCCCTCTAGGTTAGGCCCAGGTGGGACTCAATGCCCCCACTGTCCCTTAAATGGGCTGGCTCCCTGGAGGAGGTGGCTGAGCCAGTAGAAGGGAGAGACTCTTGGCAGGTGTAAAGCTGGTGCATTATCTCACCCTCTACCATTGGGCTCCTTTTCCATCCCCACCTCCTGCTCATCTCCCCACCCCCAAGCATCCTGTCACATCCCAGATCAGAACCATCCTGGAAGCAGTATTTGCTAGTTTGACATTTCAAAATAGCATCGAGGAGGCTAAAGATAGCTAGGTTACAAGGGAGGTTAAACAGCTTGCCAAATGACGCTGAGCAAATTCGGTCTTCTCCGTGTCGTCCAAAGAGTACTTTGATGTTTTCCCTGTTTGCAGGAGTAGAGTACTGGATGAAGGGGGAAGAGGATATTGAGCCAGAAGCCGAAGAGCACAACCCTGGTGTGAATTCAGTGAATGGTAAAGGAGTGTGTGTTTCAGAGGTCTAGTTAACAAACTCTGCTTTCTCTAGCTGTCTGGGACAAAAAGCCTGACGTGGTAAGACCCTGCTTGCTGGGCTGCCTGCGTGGCCCCGGGTCTACCTATGCATCTGGTTTCCAGTGGGACCAACACAACCATGAGGAAACGATTGGTCCATTTGAGATAGTAAAATTTTTTAAATGTCACTAGCCTTTTACTTCCTTTTCATTTCTTCCTGGCTCGCTCCCATTTTAACTAAATTGCCCCAAGCCAGGACTGCGTGACTGTGGATGTGGGAAGGTGGAGGCCAAGAGCGTGGTGACTGCATGGAGATGCCGTGTTCTCCAGGAATCAAGTATCCACGGAGAGATCGGCGCATCCAAATAATAATACCTACCATTTATGGACTGTTCACTGCTCGCCAAGCTCTCTGCTAAGTTTCTTACATCCTTTATTTCATTAATTCTCACAACAGCCCTATGCCTTAGGTAATATTATGGCCTCCCTATGAATGAAGATCTGCCAGTGCTGTGGAGATGGGATTCCAATCCAGGCGCGCCTGACTCCAAAGCCTGCTCTCCTCCCAACCATGTTACAGCATCTCCCTTTACAGAGACGGACAAGGTCCATCTTCCCCCACAGGCCCTGCATTGAATCCATTCCAGAAATCACAGCAGCTTCAAAGAGCAGACGGGTGCCCCTTGCGATGGGCAGGCCACCATGGCAGAATGGTGGGGAGGGACATTCACACCCAGTGACTCAGCAGCCCAGCCCACTCGTCTGACCTTTTCCCATGTCACAGATATCTAATGAAAGGGTCAGCCCTGCTTGCGCCCTGCAGCCCCAGGGGCAAGTGGCAACCTGAGTCACAAGAGACGGACTGAATGTCAGAGTTGAAGTGAGTGTCTCTGCCTCACCCTCTCTAAATGTGACCGCAGCTGCCCATTCAGTGGTGGCAGTGCTGTCACAGCCAGAACATGTTGGCAGAGAGGCAGGCACGGTGCCTGAGGGGGCAGGATGCTGGTCGTCTGGCTACAAAAGAGGGGGGCGGGGGGGAGGCGGCCCAATTATGCCTGGCTTTGGTTCCAAGCTCTATAATCGGATTCAGGTGCTTCCAAAAGCTCCTGCCTCTTCCGAGCAAATTCAGTGAAGGGCAGGGGGAGGGTGCGCTAATGGTTTCCACATTGGGGGCCCTCAGCAGCGAGGCCTCTCAAGCTCAGGGGCGAGGAATCTGACCTCGCCTCCAAGTAAAGCCCTGCTCTCTGGAACACAAACGTGTTCATTAAGCACCTCTTAGGAGTGAGGGTCTTAGGCCTTGTGGGCTGGACTCTGGGAATATGGTAAATAAGCACACACAGATGCAGCCAGCCCGGAGCTTACAGCTGGTGGGAGAGACAGAGAATGGACCAGAAAATTGCAAGACAGAGTGAGGAAGGCTGCAGGCACTGTAGGAGCAAAGAGAAGGCCACCTACCCAGATTTAGGGGTTCAGGGGAAGGGTTGGTTCCCTGTGTTAGTGGCTGAGGCCGTGGACTGAAGAGGAGTGCATCAGGGAATCTGGGGGTTCCAGGAGCAGGGAAAACAGCCCATGAGAAGAACATGGGGTGGGGGAGGCGTAGGGCAGGCCAGAGCGTAGGTGCAAAGGCCCAGAGTGTAAGGAGTTAAGTTAGGAATGCGGAGCGGTTGGTAAAAACTTTCAGTCTTGTAATCCAGCAAGGGGAACAATTGAAGAATTATAAGAAGGCCAGAGATATAAGGAGATCTGTTTAGAAAGGTCAGTCTGGCCGGGATGGGACAAGCTGCGTGCAGGCGGACCAGTGAGGAAGCAGCGGGGGTGATTCAGGGCAATGCCAGTGATGTCCCAGACTCGGGCGGAGAGGAGGGGAAGGGTACATCTAGTTATGAGGCCAAATCAACAAATTATATGGTCCTTGCCTTCAAAGGAAAACAGGTTTAGTTGAAAAAACATTTTCTCCCTTAATTCATCCCAGCCTTATGCGACCGGAAGGGAGCTTAGGGGTCACTGAGTTCAATCTCCTTTGGCAAGAAGTCCAGTGGTTTTCAATCTGGGTTTGAACTCCTTCAGTGTGGGGAGGGAGTGGTGGAATATTAGGCAGCTTGGGAAGAGTCTGGGTGGGCAGCTGGCCTGGACACAAGCGTTCTTGAAGTTTCAGAAACCCTTGGACCTGAGAGACTGTATATCCTCCTGGCAAAGCCCCTGGCTCCAGGCAATGGGGCAGTTTTGAGGCGACATCTATTCTGTCAGCTGTGATGGAGCAGGCTGCTGCCCTCCCCCAGAAGAGGGGGACCATGGAGGTTGGTTGGGGGCTGAGGCCACTTTTCTGCCAATAGACCCGCCCACAAGTGCTTGCTGAGTGACTGCCCCGTGCCCAGCCTTGTTCCTGGAAACTGCTGTGATAACACTCCCTGGGTGAGAACCAACACTGGCTGACCTTTTACATGGGCAGAATCCGCAGGGAAAAGTTGTTGAAAATTTAATGACGGCAATTCCTGAGGCTCGTAAAACTCTTTTAAGTTTCTCTAAGCACAGATGACAACATCTTCTCTTACCCTGAGTCAGGTTCTACAGCTCTAAAGCACTCACTCATTCAGTGTCGTGCTTTATCCGCAGACAAGCCAGGGAGAGGCAGAGATCCTGGGCCCTAGAGCCCAGTGACCTGGATTCAAATCCTCACTCTACCCCATACGACAGTGTGACTGTGGTCCTTGCTTTACCTCTCTGAGCTTCCTCTTCTGTAAAATAGGGATAACACACCTATTTTGAAAACTTGCTGGAAGCATTAAATGAGAAGATACTGTCTAGCCCAGTGCTTGGGAAAGGCTAATTTCCTCTGCCTTATTTCTCTCCCATTTCTATATTCCAAACAAGGGCATATCCAAGGTTGCAAAACTAGAAGAAGTGGTGCCTGGCATATAGTGTCTTAGTCAGCTCAGGCTACTGTAATAAAATACCATAGACTGGATGGCTTAAATAACAGACATCTATTTCTCATGGTTCTGGAGGCTTGGAAGTCTGGGTGCCTGCATGGTCAGGTCTGGTGAGGACCCTCTTCCTTGCTTGTAAATGGCTGGCTTCTTGTTGTATCCTCACATGACATAGGGAAGAAGATCTGATGTCTCCTCCTCTTCTTATAAGATCACTAATCCCATCACAAGGAGCTCCATCCTCATCACTTCATCTATACCTAATTACTTCCCAAAGACCCTACTTCCTAATGCTATCACCTTGAGGGGTAGGGCTTCAACATATGAATGTAAGGGAACACAAACATTTCGTCCATAACACAGTGGGTCTGAAATAAACCTTAGTTTTCCTTTTTCTCCACTTCAAGGCCCTGAACTAGGGCTACCTCTTCTCCAGCCTTCCTTTTATGCGTCCTCTTGTGCTTCCTGGCAACCCCCTGTGAGAATGTAATGAGAGCCATGGAGCCTCTCTCCTGAAAATGCACATGTATATAAATAGGTGCCATGCACACCTTCTTACCTACCCAATTTTGCTTACAATTTTGCAGAGGTCACAGATCCCTGAAGCTCATTCATGAACTCTAATTTAAAACCTGCCATAGCGCCCATATGACATAAAGTACCTTTTGCCACAAATTGTGGTTCAGTTTTCTAATTTCCCCAGGTGGATTATAAACTACAAGAAATAGGGGGCCAGCTATTATTGTTCAAGTCTGCATGCCATATAATGACTAGAGAGAGGTAGGTATATAGTGAATATTAATTGAATGCTTTGGTGGATAAATGGATGGATGGATGGATGGATGGAAAGAAGGATGGATAGATGGATGGAAAGGTGGTCGGTGGGCGTGTGGGGGATAGATGGGTGGATGGATAAGACGATGAACGTGTTGTCATGCTCAGAGAAGGGCCCAACCAAGCTCCCCTTGAGAAGATAAATTCATGGTGGTGGGGACCCGAATACTGGGGGACATTGAAAGCCCTGGCTAAAGACCTCTGAATTAACTCAGTAGAGAATATAAATATAAATTCTAGAGGGAACAGAAGCAGAGGAGGCATGGAGGGAACAATGTGATAGCAGGCTGGGTCTGAAGCAGGGCTTTGGGCTGGGGTGGGAGAAGACTCTGAGTCAGAAAGCCAAGTAGGAAGATGGACAAGAGGTGGGGGAACCTCTGATGGAAGTACTGAATGGAAAGCAGAAGCTGCAGGACCCATTTCTAAGGCAAACTGGAGAGAAGGCAGGACCCAGGAGGGAAGGGAGAGGGCTGAATGGAGACACAAGAATTCATCGTCCGTGAAATTCTCTGAGCCATTCATTCAACGATCGTTTGTTGAGCCCCTCCTGTGTGCCAGGTTGTTGTAGGCACTGAGGAGAAGTCCCAGTCCTTGCCGTCAGATAAGAAAGACAGAAACACTAGTAAAAGTTGAAATTTACAGAGCACCTACTATGCACCAGCCACTATTCTGAATGTTTAAAGTGACTCTCCTCAACAACAACCGTACGAGGGAGGTATTATTATCATCCTTACTGAACGGGTAGGGAAACTGAGGCACAGAGAGGGTAAGTTACTTCCCAAAGTTAACACAATCAGTTAAGTGTGAGGGTCAGGATTGGAATCCAGGTTCCAGAGCCTATGTGCTTCATCACTGCGCTATATTGCTGCCTTAAATGAATGATGAAGCAATAGTCGTAATGCAAGGTGATGAAAGACATGTTGGCAGTCTGAACTGTTATAGTGGGTTACAGAAGCGGGGGCGGGGTGATTGACTCTGGTTGGGTGAGTCCAAGAGGATTTGAGAGAGGAGACCCTTTGGAGCTGGGCCTTGAAGAATGAGTAAGGTTTTTTAGGCATCCTGCGAGTAAGGGGTACAGGTGAAGAATGAGGGGAAGGGCATTCCAGGCAGAGAAATCAAGCTGTGTACAGGCTACAGGCACTGAGGCATGAAACAGCAGAGACCTGTGCAGGTAATCGTAAGTAGTTCTATGGGACTGCTTTGCAGGACTGGGAGTTGGGAAAAGGGGAGACAAGCTGCATGTTGGAAATAACGCTTAGGGATGTTCCCTCATACTTGTGTGAAGATTTATGATGTTCAACACATTTTTCTGTCTCTTTTGATCACTCTGAACAACCCCAACAAGTAAGCAAGTCAAATAGTAAGTCTATCCCTATTTTGGAGATAAGGAAACAGGTCAGAGAAATTACATGACTGGTCTAAGGTTGTATCAGCATGTAACAGAGACCAAACTAGACCCTCTGATGCCTAACTTGAATAATCTGGGCACTTCTGGCACACAAAGCATTTTGCTGAGCATTGATAAAAAAGATGAATACGATTGAGTTCTCTGTGTTTTCTGCTACAAAGGGAAAGATAAGGCAACTCAGATCACCAAAGGACTGGATATAAAGCCTTGAGAGAAAAATAACTACCAAGAATAATCAGCATGAGCATAGCGCTTCACAGTTGCAAAGCACATGAACAAACAGAACCTTACTTGATGTCTAGGAAGACAGTCTGTGGCAGATTGTACATATAATATTTTTGTTCCCATTTTTTAGTTGAAAAAACTAAGGTTCAGAGATAGTAATCGATTTGCCTAAGGTCACACAGCTTGTAGGTGATAAAGCTAAAGACTCAAACATAGTTCTTTCTAACACCAAAGTACAAAACCCATGAGATCTGTTAATATGATAATAGCCAGTATCCATCCTATGATTACTATGTGCTAGCCACTGTGTTCAATGCTTGTCATTTCATTTCTGCAAATATACCATGAGACAGATGCTGCTGTTAAGCTCATTTTAAAATAAAGAAAATTGAAACTCAAAACAGCTCAGGTCCTCCCACCACTAGGATGATCACCAACCACCACACAAAGCCCCTGCTCTTTGGCACCATGCAATACTGTCCTCACTGACTCTGGACTCTTGTCTAGCCCACCTGAACTAAGGAAAAAAATGCTTTGAGCTTTGCACAAAACCTCTGTGAAAGCAGGTACATTTGATGATGAAAAGTTTCTAACTATTCTATACAAAACTATCCCCTTTGTGGGTGAGCCAGTTAAAAAGGCTTTGACTGAAAATCCACTGGGTTCCAAGACTCCTGGGATATCCCTGGTTCCTTCACAATCAGGACTAGAGACCATGACTTTCATTGCTCTGGAAAAGAAAGGGCTTAGACTGGGCAGGAGCCAGGCACGAGATAGGCATGGGCTGCAGGGCACCGTGTCCCTGGCCTGGGTGTTGAAGTCGGCAGGCTAGAGCTGGGATAACAGAAGAACCAGCTAACATTCATCACTGGGTAGTTACTTTGTGCTAGATACGCTTCCTAACCTTTAACAGAAATTATTCACCCTGTCATCTGCCCAGTGAGGCAGTAAACATTACAGCAATCTTTCAGATGAGAAAACTGAGGCCCAGAGAGCTTAAGTGACTTGTCTAAGATCATACAGCAAGTCAGTAGTGGAAGCAGATTTCCAGCCCAGCTCTTCTGGCCCCAGAGCCTATGTACTAACCTACATGTTACACCTGGAGGAGGCTTTTGTAGCCAGCAAGCGGAGCTCTCCATTTAACCTGTAAGGAGGGCCCAGAGAGGTCATAGAACTTCATCAGTAACACACAGCATCACCCAACTCTCAGTCCAGTACTCAAAAGTTTCCACTCCAGAGCCATTCCACTTCTCCTTCCTCACCTCCCTCTTCTTTGTGGTAGCCTTGCCTCCAAGCTGGCCTTGTAGGTTAATGGGAACCAGCTCAGGAGTCAGTCAAACTGGGGGTTAAATCTTGGCTGTACAACTTACCAGTTGTAGGTACTTGGACACGCTGCATGGTCTCTCGGCCTCAGTTTTCATATCTATCAAATTGTTATATAGTCTTATTCACCTAGAAGGGGGACTGAAAGGGTTAAATGAGGTACTGTTGGGTCCTTCTGCATCATTGTTTTTATTTCTTCAGAGAGCTGTGAAGAACACCATCTATTGGACAGCGCTCATCCTGAACGACGTCCAGCACAGACTAGGTCCTCAATAAATCACTGAATGCATGCATACACATTCTTGAATAAATGAGTGTCCAGCACAAGGCCAACGTAGGTAAATAATAGTTTCTCTAGGTGACCTCAGAGGATCCGGCTGTCTGCGTTAGGCTAATAAACTAATTTTGGTTGAGGTGTCCATAGCTCCTAACAGTTGAAACTAGTGTCATTCTTCAAGATCAGATTGACATTTTAACTGCAACTTTCTAGTAATCGGACAAAAGTAGGCTTTTTAGTCCTACCATGGGACCTTCCGGAAGAAAAATTCCTTGAGATACAACAAGGAGAGGTAGAGGGAAGAACAGCAAATTCTGGGAGGGCAGGGGAGAGCTGGGGTGCGGAGGGAGCAGCGGAAGGTGGGGAGAAACGGATTAAAGACCCTGTAAGCCCCCTGCCCGCAGGTTCCCTTGTTTCCACCGCTCACCCCCCAAAGCCTAGGACCATCCTGGGCACGTCGTGGGCGCCTCATCACTTTTTGTTTAAAAAAAAAAACAACAAAACACGGGATGAGAATGAAAAAGGAAGAGGGGGCGGGGAGAACAAATCGAGTAGGGGGAGACAGAGATGAAGCGAGAAAAATCAGAGACGGAGCTCCAACAAAGACCCGGAGACTACAGCCAGGGGCAGAGAGAGAGTGACCGGCGGCGGGCGGGCAGGCGGAGCGCCGCGGCGGACCGGAGCCCAGCGCCGGGATCTCACGAGCGCGGCCCGACCGGGCGGCGGCGGCGGCGGCGGCGGCCTTGCTCCCGAGCGCAGCGCTTCCGGCCGCGGGCCCCCGGCAGCCTGCAGTGGGACGTGACCGGCGGAAGGTCATGGCTGGGCCGGGGCGCTTTCCTGGCGTGGGGGTGGAGGACCTGGGAGCGCTGACCTTTAACTTCCCAGGTCAGACCACCCCGCGCGGCCTCTGACGCAGGGGACCCACCCGGTGTTAGCCCGCCCGCGGGGACGTGTCCTCTGGCCTGACCTTTTAAGTCCCTCCCCGCCTTTAAGGCTCAGACAAAGTCCCTCCTTTCCCCCAGCCCAGGGGTTCTCCCACTTGAGCGCATCGCAATCACCGTGAGGCTTTGTTCATTAATTTAATCGAACGATTTAATTAAGTCCGTGGTTTAATTGTTGTTGAACCCATTGTTGCCCGCTCACCCCACCCTCCTGTTTCTGATTCAGTGGGTTTCAGGTGGGGCCTAAGACTATGCATTTCTAATAAGGTCCCAGGTGATGCCGATGCCTCTGTTCCGGGCACCAAAGCTTGAGAACCACTGCCCTGTATGGGACAACTGTCTCCCTCATTTTCCTCCTTAGTCCACAGAGTACCTCGTTCGGCCTCCCACTGAGCCTGCAACCCTTGACAGCTAAAGAAACAGGCAGGAGAGAGGGGATCTGCATTTGGGCAAAGCCAGGAGGGAACCGGGGAATCCCGACTCCCAGCGCAAGAGGCCGGCCCACAGCATCGGCTGCTTCCTCTAGTCTCTAGGGAGACCTATGCGTGGGATCCAGAACAGGGCAGAGCCCTGAGTAGTAAAAGCTGAGTGGAAAGCAAGATTAATCAAGTCCTGCCCCAGGAAAGGGAGCAAGACAGTCCTTTTCTTCAGGAGAGGAGAGAATGCATGGAGGATGCCTATCCATCAGCCAATCGTGCCCCAAGCAGTGCCACTGACACTCACTTATTCCAAAAAATGTTAGTTGAGCAGCTACTCTATGCCAGGCACTGTCTGGGTATTGGGGATAATGGAGGAAATAAGACTGAGGTCAATGTCTTTAGGGAGAATGCGTTCTGGTAGGGAGATTAACAATAAACATAGTAAAGGGTAAATTATTGAGTATGTTAGAAGGTAATAAATGCGATGGAAAAAAGAAAAACAAAACAAGAGTAAGGTAAGGGAGTGCCAGTGGGTGCAGTTTTAAACAAGATGATCAAGGTAGGCCTTGTGGGGAAGGTGACAGTTGAACCAAGAGTTAAGGTAGTTAGCCATGTGATAGCTGAGAGGAGAACTTTTGGGTAAGGGGAAGAGCCGGTGCAAAGGTCCTGAGGCAGGAGCATGCCTGTGTGTTTGAGGCCCCATGAAGAGGTCAGTGTAACTGGGGTAGAGGTGCGGTGCAGGAAGAGCTGAGTTGGAGATGAGGGCAGAGAGGTAAGGGGCAGGCAGGAAGATATTATAGGGCTGGGTGGGCCATTCATAGGGGCTTGACTTTTACCCCAAGATGTTCCTCCATTTTTCTTTACTTTTTTGCCCTGACTGTTCTTGCCTCTTCCATCTACAATACCGGGTTTAAGAATAGTGTTAATCTGGCTCACAGCTGGAGCTGGTTCTGAGAAAGAGACAACTTTCAGTAAGTCAGTCAGCCCCTCCTTCTCAGATTGGGGGCTTACAAAGTTTGTAATAATAGAAGGTTAGAAAGAGTAATGAGATAGCAGGATAGAAGTTTAGCGGTTCACATTTGCCTCAGCATCCTCAGCATTCTCTTCTCCCATCATTCTCCACGCCTCCTCCAGGCTCTAGTTTCCCTGATGTCCCTGCTCCCTGACTCTCCCCAGCCTGCTACATCAGCACTGTCCAATCAAAATATAACATGAGGGCTTCCCTGGTGGCGCAGTGGTTGAGAATCTGCCTGCCAATGCAGGGGACACGGGTTCGAGCCCTGGTCTGGGGGGATCCCACATGCCGCGGAGCAGCTGGGCCCGTGAGCCACAATTACTGAGCTTGCGCGTCTGGAGCCTGTGCTCCGCAGCAAGAGAGGCCGCGATAGTGAGAGGCCCGCGCACCGTGATGAAGAGTGGCCCCCACTTGCCACAACTAGAGAAAGCCCTCACAAAGAAACGAAGACCCAACACAGCCATAAATAAATACATTTTTTAAAAAAAGTATATAAAAAAATGATCAATTTCATTAAAAAAATATATAACATGAGCTGCACATGTAATTTAAAATTTTCTAGTGGCCACATTAAAAAAAATTAAAAGAAATAGACAAAATTAATTTTAATAATAGATTTGATTTAACCCAATATAACCAAAATAGCATCTGTCAACATGTAATCAGTACAAAAATTAATGAGATGTTTTACTTTATTTTTTCCTATGCTCAGTCTTTGAAATCCAGAATGTTTTTTATACTTATATCACACCTCAATTCAGCCTAGTCTCATTTCAAGTAGTCTAAAGCTTCATGTGGCTAGTGGCTACTTGGACATCACCACCCTAGACTATACTCCTGATCTTCCCTGGCCTTCCCCTCCTCAACGTAACTCCTCCTGTTTCCAGAATAAGCTGACACTTCCTTCAGGAAGCCTTCATTGATTTCTTCACTTCCCTCATTGGTCTGTGAGAATTAAATGAGTTAAACTCTATGAATATAGAGTACTTAGAATAATTCCTGGCACAAAGTAAATTCAATTGAGCTTTTAGCTATCATTATTATACCACTTACTGCAATTGTAATACACTGATTGTTGTATAACTCTTATTTCCTGTTTTCCTCTCCTGGCTACACTGAAAGCTCCATGAAAGGAAAATGGCTGCCTTTTCCACCACTCCACCCTCAGGACCTTGTGGCTGGCACAAGTAGATGAACAGTCAATATAAATGTATTGAATGAATGAATAAATGAATAAGAAAATATGCTTGGAGTTATGATTAAGTATTTTAATTCTAACATTACAGTAGATAATCATAATCCTGGATGACATGATATCAGATTCCATTTTTATAGAAGATCAGACAGTAGGTACTAAAGAGAAATGAAGTCTGGTTTCAAAAATGAAAAAAAAAAAAAAGCAGGGTGGTGTGGTGAAAGGGCCCAGACTCTGAATTCAGACAGACCTGGGTCTGAAGTTCTGCTACCTCACTCACTACTTGTATCACTTTGGAGAGGTTAGTTAATTTCCCTGTGCCTCAGTTTCCCCATCTGTAAAATGGGGATGTGAGCACTTCTTTACATTATGTACCTACATGCATAGTTAGTTTGTAAGTGGCAAGAACGCAGGTCCCAATCTCAGCCCAGCTACACTTTGGCATGTTATTTACCCCTCTGTGCAGCAATACCTGGGTGTGAGTGTGTGTGTGTATTCTGTTAGTGTTTAATGAGATATGATACTATACATACAAAGGTTTGATACACATTAGATGCCCACATTAGTGTCTTTAGTTTTTCTTTCATTTCCAACCAGCGGCATGCGATCTTTCTATTCTCCTTCTCCTTTTCTTCATCAAAGAAGAAAAGTTCAAGCAGTTTATTTACTATTTTGGGGAAATTTCACCATCCTGCCTAGTAGGTAGTGTGAAACAGGTTCAAGTTAAGAAAAGGCCCTTTGTCAAAACTGTAAAACACGCCACTTTAGTCTCCCTGCCCTTTTGTCTCTTTCTTCAGCCTCCCTACTTCCAGAAAGTCCTTCTTTTGTACCATTTTGATTCCTGGCATTTTCTTCTCTCTCTGGCTCCCAGAGACAAAAGTAATTCCCACCCACACTGAATTTTGCTGCGTGTTGAAGAGGAATTCCAGGCACCTAGAAATGGTTGCTACTCATTCCTCAGCGTTCTCAAAGCTCTCTCTAGCTCTGCTACAGTGCTTTTTCCATTACTTCCTAATGTCTGTTGCATGCATTCTCCCCCACCAGACCCCTGAACGGTACGGGCAGATACAGCCACGTCTCTCTGGATCCCAGCCCTTAGCAATCAGCCAGACACATAGTAGGTGCTGGATGAACATGTGCTAAACGCATACGTGCACGCATGATGTCTGAGTGACTGTTTCTCATTACCTCCCCTCGGAAATGCCCAGAAGACTGACAGTTGTGTGCAGTGAGAGCTGTAACAGGAGGAGGTTGGCTGCTTGTTTAGAAATGAAATGGAACACGCCGCAAAGCTCAGCTCCACCGTCTGCTTTCCTTTGGTGTCCTCTGGGGACGAAGGGGAGGAGGGAGGGGGTGGGGAGCTCAGGAGGGCTGATAAGGTGCCCTCTTCAGCACTGAGTCAGCAACACCCAGCCCTGTGGACAGAGGAATATCCCGCTTTCGGGGGCTGAGTCACATGAATAACTGGAATAGTTGTTTAGATCATAATGAATTCCCAGAACCTTTCCAGGCCAACCAGCAGGCACTTGCTCTCTCCCTACCCTAAGAGCTTTTCAGCTTTGTGACTTAGCAGAAAGGAGGAGCCACGCCTGGGGTTCTGGAGGGGAAGGGCAGCAGGGGAGTGGGGTACAAGCATCCTTGCCATTTCAGCCGGCACTGCAGGTTGTTTCTGGACATTTTTGTGTTTCCAAGAAGGTGTAGAAGGAGGTTGGCATTGCGGGCACAAGTCCTACACAGTCCACACAGCTGTCGTGTCAACTGGGTAAGGTGTGGACCAGAGGCCCTGGCACCTCTCAGTAAGCAATTAGGGTGTCAGTGGATACTAAATGCCTCAGGAGCCCAGACAGGTTATCCTCTGCTGAAATGTCGTTAGAGGTCTGTGTACCTTGGATGAAACAAGATATCTATCTGCAGCCCTAGAAGAAGTGTATGGGGGAGGAGAGAGGTCGGCACCCCAGGCATTGTGGGACTGGTGCACAGGTCCACAGGGTGTATCTTCTCAGCTGCAAGTCCCAAGACCAGCAGCTCCCAGAAGTGCCTGTTCTGAGTGTCACAGAAGCTCTCGGGGAATGCCTCATCCAAAATATTGGCCGAGTTCAAAGCTGTGTCTCAGTGTTTCCTTCCTGAGAGCATCCAAAGAAGATCTCAGGCTTCCAAAATTTTTCTCTACCTTCTTTGATACCATATCTACTGTGAAAGTCCCACTTAGGCCAGCAAACTGCCCCTAGTGCTGTATCACTCATGCTTATGCTTGTGCTAGGGCAGTGGTTCTCAGACTTGAGCATACATCAGAAGCACCTGGAAGACTCATTAACACAGAGTTCTGGACCCCACTCTCAGAGTTTCTGGTTCACTAGGTCTTGGGTGGGCCTGGGAATAGGCATTCCTAACAAGCTCCCCAGAAATGCTGAGGCTGCTGGTCCAGGATAACACTTTGAGAACCACTGTCCTAAGGCAGAGTTCTGAAATGTATTTTGTCAAAAACCCATTTGAGAATCCTTGATAACCCATTTGATAAGCCTTGCCACCACTTCCCAGAAAAACAATACACAAATGCTGAAAAACTTTGATTACAACTTCAGCATTCATTAGATTTGCAGAAATTCATCCATGAATGTCTAGGTTAAAAGAACTCCTGCTTCAGGGTCCAAACCAGAATTAACAAGTAAAATGCAGATTAATACAGTACAGGAAAGCAGCTTTCATGACTAAAAGCAGAGGCGTTTCTTAGCAAATTGGTTGAGTATTCGTTTTCTAAAACTAGACAACCTGGTTTCAAATCTGGCTCTGACATTTGCCGGCTGTGCTTCAGTTTCCTCATCTGCAGATGTGGGTTGATAACTGAACCTATTTCACAGGGTTTTGTAGGGTCCGAATGAGTTCATACATGCCAAATGGGTAGAATAGAGCCTGGCACATAGTACACATGCAATAATTGTTCCCAATTATTTCAGCTCAGTTGAGTCCTACTGATTCCCTACCTCCTGACATATTCCAAGTTCCTCTTCCCCAGCCCAACATCCATTGTGACTATATAATATGCTTCCTCTAACACTTTAGTGCACATATACATTCATGAATCTGTGGAAGACACTGCTGGTTATTCTCCCAATATCGACTCTCATCTTCTATAGTACAAGTCCATTTTCCAGACTTCCCTGTAGATAGGGTTCTGAATGAAAATTAAGTTCTACCAATAGACGCACTTGAATGAGATTTGAAAAGTAAAAATGAAACAAAGGAAATCCTGCTGTTTTAGATCTTTTCTGCTAGCAAGCCCAGTTGTGGAGACATGAAGTTTTTCTGCATTGTATTACAGTAACCCATCAACAGTTTTACGACTTTCAAGAGTCAGTTTTAACAGTATCAATAACAGCTTCCTGCAGCTGCCTTTCTGATTCCCTAGATAAAAATATGGGACTTGTTCTAGTTCTAGAAGCTAGAACTCATGATTCAATTTGGGTCCTCCTGATGTTCACCTTTCTGATGGGGCAGAGGTAGCAGGTCTCTCTGGAAATTATCCTGGAGCCTACACTCCTCCAGCCCTTGCAATGATCCTATGAGCCTCTAATCCCCATATTGAAAGCCTTTCTGCTCAAAATACCGAGAATGGCTTCCATTTCTTGAATTGAACACTGAATAATAGAGTCTATTTCCCTCGCCCTGTTGAGAGTTATTAGGCTAAGACCATGTCTCATTCATCTTTGTATCCTTCATGTCCAAAATTGTCAAGAGAGGCTTCTGGAAAATGAACCCCTTAAAGAAGTGGGTGGAGCCACTAACCTAAGTTAAAAAGGGGCTTGACTGCCAGCGGACTGAGGCAGGTCATTTATTTGTATTCACCAAATGACCTTTGAGGGCAGAGCTGCTATCAGACCAACCAATGAACAACACACTACCATCACCAAAATAACAAAAGGTAGGGGTTGAATGAATAGCTGAAACAGCAGTGCCAGCTTTGAAACAGGAAGGTGCAGACCTTCCTTGCTCCTCACTGTGGGGCAGTTCTCTCCTCTGCAGATGCCCCTGGCCCCTCAGAAGCCCAGTGGAGATGTCAGGAGATAATAAAGGGGAAGAGAATGTGAGTAGTTCCAATAGCCTGGTTTATGAATATGCATCAGGAAAACTGCAAAGAATTGAGAAAAGAATAAGTACTGCTGGGCACAACCCCAAGGTCTGAGGCCCAACATGGCTGGAGACCACAGGGGTTGCCTGTGTGGGGTACAGGTGCGTGGAATGAGGGACATAGTGCAAAAACCTAAGATGCATACAGTGGTAAATCCATGCACTTTGGAAATCAGACTGACTCATGATCCAGTCCCAGGTCCGTTGCTAATCTCTGTGTGACCTGAGACAAATTCTTCCAGCTGCATGAGCCTCTGCCCCTCACTCCTAAACTGAAGATTATAATCCTTATCCCAGGGGATTAGCACCCCAGCAGAGGCAGCACCTGGCACACAGCCCTCCCCGAGACCCCTTCAGATCCTCAAACTCTGCACGTCCCTCAACCCCAGTCTGGTATTCTTTCTAGTGTTAACACCTTGCCCTATAAAATAACTGATTTAGTGTTTTGTTTTCTAATGATGGTGCCTGAAGGTAAGTCACTGAGGTTTGTGTGAAGGGCAATTTCTCAATCCACTCATTTTGTCTGAAAATGCTTAAGGCAGGAAGTAAGATTCCCGGAAGTTTTTAAGTGCAGAAAGGATGGAAGGTAGGAGGGAGCTGTTCCAAGAAGATTGCTCCTGCCAGCTGGGGAGAGAGTGCAGGACTTGGCTTTGCTGCCCCTGTGTAATCATGTTGTCCACGCTCATCAGTGGGGCTATTAGCATTTGAGTCTAAGCCAGTCTTCCTGTGGCATCCCGGAGGATGGCTGCCTCCTTCCATGTACGCTTTGTAATCTACTGTAGGTTTATTGTGATGAATTTCTCCGCCAGAAAGACCAGAATGTTTCTACTTAGTGAGAGAGATGGCTATCTCAGATATCTCACCCGTCTTTTCACCAAGATATGTCGTATTTCCTTCGGGTAGAGAATATCTGAAGTTCTTCAGGACAGGTCTAAGCCCTAAAACACTGGGAGGGCTGTTTATCCTTTTAATGAGTCTGTGATGTTCCAGGGGCCCCTTGGCATCTTCTATGAAGCCTGTTGTTGGGTTTGTGGACTGAAAAAAAATGCACAACCTAAAAGTTGAGAATTATGTTTTATTTGGAGGGCTAAACTGAGGACTTAAGCCCAGGACACAGCCTCTAAGATAGCTCTGAGAAACTCCTCGGAAGAGGCAAGGGAGGAGCTGGGATATATAGGAGTTTCTGCAACAAAGACCAGGGAGTCGGAACATCAAAGGATAACTGTTAATTAAAGAAAGCCAGATATCTCAAGTTAAGGAATTTAGCGCTTTTCTATGTATGGGAAGATGCAAGAGTTTGGGCTCACTGAAATCATTCCTTTGATGTGCACCTTAGCTATGTGCAGCCAGTATCCTGTGCTTTCCCATCCTGAGTCTCCTCAGGGTGCATCATGGGGGGTGACTGCAGTGACTGAGGGCTTGGCAGTGGGCAGCCCATTTGTCTCCATCCTGAGTTCCCTCAGGGCTCACCATCGGGGTGGCTGTAATGGCCTGATGGCTGCAACATCCTTTGCTTGAAATGGCAGGCAACATTTTTTATGGACAGGTTCATCCAGGACAGGTAGGACTCAGGGAATTAGCCTCATAGAAATTGAAGTACCTCCTAGCAGTGAAGACACATATACAGAACCTCAGTAACATCAACCATAGGGGAACTTGGAGAGATAGCCCCGATACCTCTGTGGAAGTAGAAATCAGAATTAGGAAGAAAACTACCATTACTGGCACCCATTACGTTCACAGCATTGTGGCAGGGGATTCTGTAGCTCTCGCAGACTGGGCATGAAACAGTTACGCTGTCAAATTCTAAGCTTCAGCAGCCAGTGGGAATATTTGATGTTACTGCACAGGAAGCTTATCCTAGACTGAATAATTCCTCCACAGGAGGGGAGCCTTTTTGCAGGTTGAACCCTGTCTGGAAGCTGCTCTTTTCTTGTCAAAGAGCCAGGGGCAATAGCTATCATCCTGTTCTCCTGCTCCTGCCCCTCCCCAGCCAAGAAAGTGGTGCAGGCAACTCAGTGCCAACAGAGAAACACACAAAGCTCCAGGTAGAGATCCCCAGAGCTCCTACTGTACTTTGTGCACAGTGGAAGAAAACAGACCTCCTTCTTAGCTGTTGATGACCACCTGTATCTTTAAGCCCCTGCAGACCAAGAGACTGGGAATCCTCTACCATCGTTTTAAAAAATTACCAAGTGGAAGTGACCATTGTTTTGTCTACCTGAGCAGGATATAGACAAGGAGGAACTCAGAAAGGGATGAGAACAATGTAAAAACAGGATGACTAAGAAGAGCCTCTAGATCAGAGGGCTCCCAGATCCCTGGTGAGAGACTAATACCATAGGATGTATTGGGGTGTGATAGTATTGGGGTGTGTTAGGTATATGTGTGTGAGAAACCTGTTTTGCAAAGTGTATGTATTATACATACAGAAGGGAAGAAAAGATTAAATAATGAAATAATAAGCAAGATGCCATTCCAGATATTATTCTACATGAATATCTGGCATTGAGGGTATTCTAATAATTCTTACAATTAAAATTCTCCTAAGAAGCTTTCTTTTTAGGACTTGACATTAACAAGGGTTATTCTCATTATTTTATGCCACTTGTTAAAAAAGAGTGTTTCAGTTATTCCTCATAGAAACACTGGGAAACAGTTCCCTATATCCATTTCATAGACAAATGAACTAAGGTGCAGGGGTGTTAACTGAGTTGCCAAAGCAACATAATTTATCAAGTAATAGAGCTAAAGTGCAAGTCCAAATATACCTGATTATTTACAAACCTGTGCTCTATTTACTAAACCATGCCCTCGTCACCCCCATCTGTGTTCTAATCTGTGGCATGTCCTCTTAGAGAAGAAGGAAGCCAACTCCAGGGGGAAGAACCAGGACAAATAATTTTTTTTTAATTAAACAATCCAATAAAAATAAAAGGAACAAAATATTTGTCAAAATAAGCCTTCTGACAAAGGAGATATACATGGCAAATAAGCACATGCTTAACATCATTAGTCATTAGGGAAACACGAGTAAAACCCACAATAAAACACCTCTACTTGACAGCTAGAATGACTAAGATTAAAAAGACTGATCATATCAAGTGTTGGTGAGGATAAAGAGCAACTGGAACTCTCAAACATGGCTGGTAAGAATGTGAAATAGTACAACCACTTTGGAAAACTGTTAGATAGTGTCTTAAAAAGTTCAACGTACACCTCCCATACAACCCAGCCATTACACTCCTAGATATTTATTTACATAAAAGTGTATGTCCGCACAAAGACCTGTGACTACATGAATATTCATAGTAGTTATATTTGCACTGATGTGCATACTGTTATACATAGCAGCATCCATACAAAGAACAAGGTATTGATATACTCTAAGTCATGGATCTCAAAATAATTATGCTGAGTGAATGAAGGAAGACATAAAAAGAATACATACTATATGATTCCAATTACAATTCTAGAAAATGCAAACTGATCTATAGTGACAGGAAGCAGATCAGTGGTTACCTAGGGATGGGGAGAGCAGGAGAAGAGACAGATTACAAAAAGACATGAGGAAAATCGGGGGAGGGAGTAATGGACATAATCCTTATTTGAATTGTAGTGATTTTTCATGGGTGTAAACATATATCAAAACACATCAATTTGTACTGGTTGCTGTATGTCAATTGTACCTGAAAAAAATCAGTAGAGATAGGCTGCCAAGAAGATACAGCAGTAAGAAATAGGAGAAAATAAAAGCAAAATCAAGCAAGGGAAGTAACCTAAATATAAATGCAAAATAATAGTTAAGAACCCAAGCCATAGACTCAGTTCTCAGCTTAACCTTAAGCAAGGCACTTAACTGCTTCTGTAAAATGCAGATGATAATAGTATCTACCTCACAGGGTAGTTGGGACAATGAAATGAGTCATACACATAAAGCCCTAGACCAGTGCCTGGCACTTAATAATGATTCAGTAAGCACTAGCTATTATTATTGCAGAAATCATTGTTTTTCATCTAAAGTCAACCCTTTTCCACTGGAAAAATCTTAAAGTCCCATCCAGCTGATAAATCCAGAAATGAAACCAGAGGCCAGTGATCTCCAAATTCAAGTTTTCTGTTGAAGGTCGATTCCTCCTCTTGAACATGGCTCACTGTGGCTCCTTGAGATTTTGCAAGTCAAGTGCTAAATAATGTATTTAACTGCCCAATACACTCACTATCCAAGCATCAGGGAAATAAAGGATAACAAGACTCCCTTAGTGAGGGTGAGGGGAAGCAACAAGATACTGAGTCACTGGGGTAGAGCATCACCTGGATTCTGTTGCACTGCTCACTCTCATGGATATATATTTGTTCCTTGACCAATTATTCTTGCTGCCTTGGGTTCTACAACCAGAAGGACTTCCTTTGGCCAGTGTTAATCAGTACCAGAACTGAGAGGAGAATTGAGGAGCATTCCATCATAAGGGACTGTACCACCTTGGTAGTTCATTTCTGTTTGAGTCATGAATGTGGATCAAGGGTTGCTTTTAGGGTTGAACAAGCACAGGTCTCTGTTTCCTAGGCTCGAGTCTTTCTTACAGCACAACTCTTTTAAGCCCTTTCTTAGCCAAGCCTATTGACTGCACTGGGTTAGAGGAGGGAGGAGGCAAGGGAGACTCAGTTTGCTGGTACCCAATACCAGAAATCTTGCCCAAATTTTACTTTTGAATTTGGACCACACATTTGTAGCATCAGTTTCTTAATATCAATCCTGGGGACTCTGCACGTCTCCCTAAATCTTAGATTATTGGCCTCTGCCTCCAAGTTTTAAGAATCATAGGCTGGAGTAGTGAGGAAAGGCTCATTTTTCCTGCCATGTAGCTCCTGTCTCAACTTCATTACCCATCCAAATGTGCATTTCCAACTTTCCCAGGCAGGGATACACAGGAGAGTTGCTCAGAAGCAATCTGGGGTCATCAGGCTTCCCAGATTCTGCTGGATCCTCCCAGATATACAGTATCCTAATTGATGCACCAACAGTAAGACCATATTCTTAAGGCACTTGTTTATCTGATTCAACAGATTCAAATTCCTAACTACAGGTAGAAAGAAATTAATTCTTTGAACAGGGCTGCAAATCCACCCAGCTATTCTCTGTCAGCTATCAGACGGGCCAAAATCAATAACTTACTTGAAGAAGTAGCCAGAGGTGGCAATATTTTGACATTTTTCTACCAGGTTCCTAAAGTTCCTATATTGTGGGCAACACTCTGAGTTCTAGCAGAAAATTGATAATCTTTTAACCAACTGATTTTCTACCACCTAACAAGGATTGCTGGTATCTCAGCCCCGTATGGCAGAGTCCTCACAACTCCCTACTCTATCCTGACTCAGCCAGTTTTATATTAGGGGATCTGTCAGTGGTAACATTCCTGCATTAGTCAGGATTCTTTTGGTTAGAAGTGACAAAAACCTGTCTCAAATGAGCTTGGGCAAAGGGATAACTTATTGGAAGGATGTGGGAGATTCCACACAATTGAAGGGGAAACGGCTAAGACTTCTGAGGGTAGTGACTTAGCCAGCTTTGGTCACTGTTGTAGGCCCAATACCTGGAATGGAGTCTGTTGAATGTTAAATGAATAAAAGACCAAACTACAGTAAGGGCAAGGTTGCCACTTGGCCTTGATAATAACTAAAACAGCACTTCATGCCCCAGGAAGAGAGAGGAGATGGGTCTTTATAATAACCAGCTTTGGGTTGTCTCCCCAGTCCATCGATTGTCAGAACTTCCCTGCTTCCATCATCTACATGGTGTCCAGGGATCATCCCCAGGAAGCCAAACTCATACTCTGTGATCCTTCCTCCTGGTCAGTGTTGACTGTGGCAGCATTGGCCACAGGATTGGAGGGTGGCCAATCACATCTGCTCTGCAAGAAACTTTAATTGGGCCTGAGATTCAGTCTCTTTTTGGGTGGTTGAATTGGTTACATATAAATGTAGATACTGATGGAGGCTGTTATTCAAAGTGAGAGAGAGGAGGTTGGGGGAGACAGGAAGAGGAGGAAGAAGAAGGAGAAGAAGGAGGAGGAGGGGGAGGGGAGAAGAAAGGAAGAAGAAGAAGGAGAAGAAGGAGGAGAAGGAGAAGAGGAAGAAGAGAAGGAGAAGAAGGAGGGGGGAAGGGAGGGGGAGGAAAAGAGGGGAGGGGGAGGGAAGAACAAGAAAAGGAGAAAGAGAAGAGAGAAGAGCAGATAGCATTAGAGAGAAACAGAGTGCCAAATGCTTTTGAGGTCCTGGTCCAATTCCACTGCCAGGCTCGGCTGAATCCCTGTACTTGGGTTCCAAGAGATATCTTTTTTTCCTATAACAATTTCCCCTCATTCACAGAAGCTAGCTCAAGTCCTTTTCTGACACTTCAACCAACAGATACCTCCCACCAATAAAAATATGGACACTGAGAATTCAGAAGTATACAGATTTGCCTGTTAGTGAGAGAACAGACAATAAGCACCATGGCCTTTACTACTCCCTCACTCCTGAAAAGAAATTATTTTGGCTGCAGATAACAGAATAGAACTAATAAAAGCTTAAGAAACAAAGGTATTTTGTTATTGAACTAAACTAGGAGAGGGGAGGCAGGCCATTGACGGGTTTTTTGCAAGCCCCAATAATGTCACCAAGCACCTAGCCATCCTCAACTTACTGGTTTTCTATCTTTATGTTTTTGGTCATAAAAGGCTACCACATAGCTGGGCATCTTGAGCAAAATCCAGTGGCAAACCCAGAGGGACTATGCTTGCCCCCATTGTGTGACAGGTCTGATATCATGTTCCTGGCCCACCATCAGCCTCCTTCAGGGCCCATCCTATAAGCAGCTGTGATATTAAGAGAAGAGTCCATGATGGAGGTGAAAGTCTGGCACTGGAATCTAAGCCCTTGTTTTTTCTTCTCACTATTTTATGTTGGAAGAGTCACTGAAGCTTTCTGTCTCAATTTCCTCATATGTTTTTAAAAAAAGGAAAATCGTTATCCTCGATGGTTGTGAAAAGTAAATGACATAATATATATAACTGTGCCTAGTTTAATACCTTGGAATTGACACATTTCTCAAAGAATGAGACTTTCCTTCCTTCTTCCTTCCAGCCTCCTACTTCTCCTAGGGGAGACAGTACAAGAGCCAGCTCAGGAAAATCATGGGCTTTGGAGTCAGACAGATTTTATTTCAAATCCTGGCTCTGCCATTTATTAGCTATCTGGCTTTGATAAATTACTTCATCTTGCTCACCGGCAAATATTTACTGGGCACCTACTATGTGCCAAGCACTGTTCTGCCTGCTGAGGATACAGGAATGAATTAGAAAGACATACTCCCTGCTCTTTAAAGCTTATATTCTAGTTTGCTCATTTATTAAGACTAATAATACATTACATTCTATTATTGCTGTAAGTATTAAAACAATTCATGCAGAATACATGTGAATAGCAGATGCTCTCTAAATGTGAATTCTCGTCCCTCCTTCCCTTTCTTAGGCTCTATTGGATGCTGGAAAAAGTATTGGCTTGGATGTTAGAATGCTGGCATTCTAATCCTAGCCGTGCAGTTGACTAGTTAGTTGTGTGATCTTAGGCAAAGACTTTAACCTTTCTGGGTCTCAATTCCTCCTCTATAAAATAAGAGGGTTGTTTGAAATAATTTTTAAGACTCCTTTTGTTTGAATGAGATTCTGTATTTCTCAAAAGCAATCATTCACCTTGATATATTGTGGCAGAATGGGTATATTAGACTATGTGATGATTTAAAGACAAATTTATAACTAACATTCATCAAGGACTCACTAGGTCCAAGCATTGTGCTGTATCCCTGTTTTCTGCTTTAATCCCATGACAACTGTATAAGGCAGGTATTACAATCTTCAGTTTATATGAGGAAATGGAGCCTCAGAGAAGAAAATTTGGTCAAAGTCACTCAGCGAGTCAGAGGCAAAAGTGCCATTGATACCCACACCTGTCTGACTCTAAAAGCCATTAGCTTTGTCCTTTACTGCTACCGTGTGGCCACTGAGAACGTGTTATAAGACCAATTGAACAGAGTTAGTGACTCTATAAATGAATCAGGATGTCATGTCGGGAACGAGTGCCTCCTGCGTGGTTCACCCATGGGAAGACACAGATATAAGTCTGGGCCCCTTCTGCATCCCAGGTCCTACTCCTGGCTTCCCCTACAGCTGCCTCTCCCTACCTCCATCTCTGTGGATGGGTCCATGTGATGGCTGGGAAACCAAACATTATTGTTCAGGGATGATGTTTTTCAAATTGGACATCTGCTGCTTATTTGGCTGGGAGTTTGGCAAGTGTTTCAGTTTGTTGTGGTGGTCAGACCTAGAGGAAATAATTAGGTAGTCATGGCAACCAGCATCCCAGGAACACCACAGTGACGCCAAGGAGAGAGCACTGAACGGAGGGTCCAGATGTCCACTCTGCCATGAATGCTCTGGCCTCAGGTTCCTCAGCAGGGTGTCTGGAACTTCAGTTCTAAAAGTCTCTCAATAGGAGAATGAAATATTTAATTCCATATGGAAAGAGATAGGTCCTGAGATCCAAAGAGCACCTGGACAGGTGGTTCAAAATTCATATGAAGCTGAGAAAGACTAAGGAGGGGTGCAAAAATGCGTCTATGAAGCATCCACTATGTCCCAGGAACTGTGCTATATGTGTTGTACCATCACCTCAGTTCATCCTCATGATATCCTTTGGACAGAGGAAGAAACTGAGGCTTAGAGAGGTGACATGACTTGCCTAAGATCACACAGCTAGATAGTAAAGGAATCAGAATTTGAACCCTGGTCTAGCTGATCCTAAAGCTTTGCTACAACACCTATACTTATCAGTGATCAGAACCTTTCCTAAGATCGCTTCTGCTAGAAGTGGAACAGGGGCTGAGTGGAAGGTTAAGATGGCATCAGTTCTGAAGGCCATGTCACTTGTTGATATTCTCTCCCCTATGTTGCCCAACTTGGTGGGATTCTGCCCTCTGGCATAGACCTAAACCATTTTAGCATAGGCTGAACATCTTCTCACCCCAATTATTTTAAATCCATGTTCTCTCTACAGTATTTCTGTTGTGCCCTAGGCAGTATACTGCAGTTGAGTCTGAGCCCAACTCTCTCTCTTTCTTTGCCTTATTGAAAAAAAAAATGACAGAATGTGCAAGATGCTCTCCAATTCCTGAATCATGGATCACCCCTGACTCAGAAGTTGGATTGCTTGTTACCTTATAGATCTTTGAAAATTCCTGTTCCCCTTGCCAGGTTCAGAAAAATCCCACTCTTCAGTGATTTTTCTTCCTTTTTCCAGCTTCCTCTAATTTTTTTAGAGTCTCATGATATTATTATATACCCTTTGCTTGGTGAGGGCAGGTTATCTGGCACTCATGCCTGGTAGGCTCGAGGAACAGATGAAAACTCTGATATTCCTGAAAAGTGGAATCAGAGGACCTGCCTTTGAGTCCCCTTTCTGCCACCAACTAGCCTGTAACTTTGAAGAAGTCAGTGGACATTTTTCCATGTGCCAAATGAAAAGTCAGACAAACTCCACCTGAAGGTGTCTTTCAATGCTAAGATGTGGCAATTCAAGTCAGCCTTCTAGTAAACAAAATTTCAATTCCCATTTGAAAGTTAAGATTGTTCAACCTGCTCCTCACTTTAGAATGGACAGGGTTACCTTTAAGATGGATGCAAATTGAATCTCCTCACCTTGAGCTCTGGATTTTTCTACTTCACATTCTCTCTGAGTTCTGAGGAGGTAATCTATGAGTTTTTAAGAGAGCTGTCCTTCTCTCTCCTGATGGGTAGAACACTGAATGAAGGGCAAATAGAGATGGTGGTGGTGCCAGCGAAGAAAGTAAACAAGTTAAATGATACCTTCAAAGAATTGAAGGCAAGGGTTGCCTGGGTCAGGCTGTCCTCACTATTACCATATTTCACTGTGCTTTGGCCACAGTGGATGATGGTGTAATAGAAAGGGCACAGCCTGTGGATCTGGTTCTGTCACTCACACCATCTATAAAAATTAACTTGAAATGAATCAAACACCTAAATATAAGGGCTAAAATGATAAAACTCTTACACGAAAGCATAGGTGTAAATCTTTGTGATCTTGAATTAAGCAACTATTTCTTAGATATGACACCAAAAATACAAGCAACAAAAGACAAAAAATAGATAACTTGGACTTCATCAGAAACAGAATCTTTAGTGCTTCAAAGGACACTATCTGGAAAGGAAAAAGACAACCCACAGAATGGGAGAAAATATTTACAAATTATGTATCTGATAAGACACATATCTTTAAAATATAAAGAACTTTTACATCTCAATAAAAAAAGACAACCCAATTAAAAATGGACAAATGATCTGAATACATATTTCTCTAAGTAGTCCCCCCTTATCCATTGGGAATAAGTTCCAAGACCCACAATGGATGCCTGAAATCGCAAATGGCACTGAACCCTATATATACTATGTTTTTCCTACACATGTATAGCTATGATAAAGTTTAATTTATAAATTAGGCACAGTAAGAATTTAACAACATTAATTAATAATAAAATAGAACAATTATAAGAATATACTGTAATAAAGTTTATGTGAATGTGGTCTCTCTCTCTCTCTCTCTCTCTGGCTCCCCCTCAAAATTATTATACTGTACTCACCCTTCTTCTTCTTGTGATGATGTGAGATGATAAAATGTCTACACGATGAGATGAAGTGAGGTGAATGATATAGGCACCCTGACGTAGTCTTAGGCTCCTGTTGACCTTCTGATGATACATCAGGAGAATCATTGGCTTCAGGTGGTCCTGGATCATTGAGCCATGATGATGTTGATGCTTGGATGTCAGGAGCAGATGACATGGAAGCTTGCGGGGTCCTGGGTGGGATGGAATGGGACTGCATGAGATTTCATCGTGTTACTCAGAACAATGCACAATTTAAAATTTATGAATTGCTTATTTCTGAAATTTTCCATTTAATACTTTCAGATCATGGTTGACTGTGGGTAATAGAAACCGCAGAAAGTGAAAATGAGGATAAGAGGAGACTACCATACAAATGGCCAATGAGCACATGAAAAAATGCTCAACATCCTTGGCAATCAAGGAAATGCTAATAAAAACAACAAGGAAACAGAATTATTATTAGGGCAGTCAAAATACTCTGTATAATACTATAAGGATGGATATATATCATTATACATTTGTCTAAACTCATAGACTATACAACACCAAGAATGAATTGTAATGTAAACTGGACTTTGGGTTATTATTATGTGTCAATATAGGTTCATCAGTTGTAACAAATGTACCATTGTGGTGGAGGAGGCTAATAATAGGGGATGTTATACATGCATGGGGGCAGGGATTACATGGGAAATTATACCTTCCTCTCAGTTTTGAGAACATAAAACTGCTCTAAAAATAAAGTCATTAAAAAATTAAAATAAATAAATAAAAATAATAAAAAGTGTTGGGGAAGATGTGGAGAAATTAGAATCCTTATACGCTGCTGGTGGGAATGTAAAATGGTGCAGCCACTTTGGAAATCAGTCTGGCAGCTTCTTAAAAGATTAAATGTAGAGTTACCATATGACCCAGAAATGCCTCTCCTAGGTGTACACCCAAGAGAAATGAAAATATATGTCCACTTGTATATGAATGTTCTTGTACACAAATGTTCACAGTAGCATTTTTCATAATAGCCAAAAAGTGGAACTCAATGTCCATCAATTGCTGATGGGATATATAAAATGTAGTATATCCATACAATGGGGTATTATCTGGCAATATAAAGAAATGAAGATTCTACAAGATGCTGATAGATTCTACAAGATGGCTGAACCTAGAAAACATGATGCTAAATGAAAGAAGCCAGTCACAAAAGACTACATATTGTATGATTCCATTTATATAAAATATATTTTATATATTTAAAATATATGGATATATAAAATATCCATAATAGGAAAATCTATAGTGACAGAAAGTAGATTAGTGGTTGCTTAGGGCTGGGGGAAGAGGAATGCAGGGACAGGGGGTGATAGCTAAAGAGTATGGAATTTCTTTTTGGGGTGATGAAATGTTCTAAAATCGACTGTGGTGATGGTTGCACAACTCTATGAATGTACTACAAACTATTGCATTACACACTTTAAATATGTGAATTGTATGGCATGTTAATTATATCTCGGTAAAGTTGTTACTCAAAAAAGTAATAACCTAGGTTGGAGTTGTTGGTGAAGAGTAAGTGAGGGAATAGGGGAAAAAAGGTTGATTGGCTAGGATTTGATCATGTTGAGGCTGGTTAATAGGTACATGCAGGTTCACTATATTATTTTCCCTACTTCGCTATATATATAAAATTTTCTATAATAAAAATAAAACAGCAAGACATAATAGGCTGGCACTAAATGCAACTATTACTATTATTATTATATCCTAGAGCCAAGCACTGAATTTAAGAATTTAAGCATATACCCCTAAATAACCCATTATTACATCTGACAGTTTTCCTTTAACGTGCTTAAATTCCTTTTGCAGGAGTTAGCTCTTTTCACCATGGCCCCAGAGGAGCGGGAGAACTGGTCACAGACATGAAGACAGCATGTAACCCCTGAGTTGCCCCCTTCTTTATCTCCCCATGGCTAATCAGTCACCCGCTCTTGCCAATTTTCCTTCCAAATGACTCTTATCTTCAGCCACCCTCATTACCCATGCCACCTACCTAGACCAAGCCCTTGGCAAATTCTACCTAGGCTACAGCAAGAGCTCAGCTTCTCTCACAGACGTTCATCATTCCCTCTCCCGAATCTAGTGCCCATCTCTCCTACACACCACCAGCAGACTCTTCCCATGAATGTCCTTACTTATTCCTTTCCCCTGCTCAAAGATTAACAGGCTCTGCATTGCTTATGGCATAAACTCTTAATTTTTCTATCTGGATTCCTAACATCTGATGCCATCCTGTGAATCCAAACTTATTTCTATTTCAAAATTTGTCCCTATTGCTTTGATTTAGCACTTCCATCTACTGTGTGCTTTCAGGCATCCATGTGCTTCAAGGGAGGTAAATCTGAAATAGTCTTATCCAATCATGTTATTCCATTTTTCCTCCCAGTGACTGGTTTGGGAATGAGCATGTGATGAAATTCTGAGCAGTAATCCAGGAGAGGAGGTCTTTTGGGGAAAGTACATCTTGGGGGAAAAAAAGTATTACGCATAAAAAGACATGGAGGAAGAGATAGGCCCTTTCCATCTGCCTCCAGCCCTAGACATCTAGGCACTGAGGAACAAAATGTGATGCCTGGAATTGCTGCAGCCCTCTTGTGACCATGAAGAGAAGGCCAAGAGAATGAGAGATGCTGTTGAGCTGGAGACGTAAATCCACTGAGCTGCTGAATTAAACCAAACCTGGAACTGAGCTACTTCTGCACATCTTATTACATGAAATAATAGATGTCCTTATGGTGCAACGCAGTTTTACTTCAAATCCTAAATCTTCGTGAACCATCTCTATATAGAGTCTCCCTGACTCTGGTTTAGGAGACAACCAGACTCTGATTTCCAAGCCTCTTCCTGTGACTTATTAGCTCCTTGAATTTGTCAAGTTACTCACTTTTTCTAGTCCAGTGCTTCTCATATGTTAGCCTGCATCAGAATCACCAGGGGGGCTTGTTAAAACACAGATTCCTGAACACGACCCTCAGGGATTTATTTTCAAGAGGTTTGTGAAGGAGCTGGAGAATTTACATTTCTAACAAGTTCCCGGGTAATGCTGTGGCTCAGAGGACCACACTTTGAGTAAGAGTGTCCTAGGCCTAAGTTTCTTTGTCCACAAAACAGACATGAGAGCATTCCCTAGTAGGTTTTATGAGGATTAAACATGATAATACAGATACAGTGCTTGGCCCAGTGTTTGGCACAGAAGTAGAGCTCAGAGATGATAGCTATTAATGTTAACTTGGGAAAATATTAATCCTGCAGCTGAGGGCTCAGTTTGTGCAAATTCCAGGTTCAGAGTCATTTCTCTGGAGTTCTGGGACCTTGCATAGCAAGCTTTCCCAGACAAAAGAGCCAAAAGAAACCTGTTGACTGGGGATATTAACTAGGTGGCTGTGGGAGAATGACATGAGTGATTTGCTGGGATGATTAGAAATCATCCGAAATATGGCTAGGTTGAGAAGGAGCCGGGAGGAAGAATGGCCTTCACTTATCAGACTCCCATTAAAATGGTTTGTAGTGTGTCCCAGCTTTATCCAAATGATTAAAGAGGTGAGACCTTGAAGAGGGGTGGGGGAGGGAACCAGACTGGCCGCCGGCTTTCAAAGAGAGGAAGGCAATAAAAGATTAGTTATTAAATAAATGAAGTTCAGGAAATGATCCAATGTCTTGGGAGTGTTCAATCTCAGAAGACGAGAAGCTTCTAACCTTGTAGAGTCAAAGAAAATTCACAGAGACACACACTACCTCAGGCATGCCATTCTCCTGCAGTTTCCCAGGGTAAGGAAAAATTAAGAAGACTGAGAAATCTGGATTAAAAAAAATTTTCCATGAATTCTTTTCCTAAAATTTCCAATAGATCTTACTTTTTTTTACTTCCCAGCAGTAAAGAAAGGTTTCTATCGCTGTTGTTGTTGGTATGTGGCAAAAACACAGCACTTACTGAGTCCTTAAAATGTGCCAACATGATGCTAACATTTACCTGCATTATTTCATTTAATCCCTTTAACAATTCTAGGATGTAGGCTCTATTGATGTCTTTTAGAGATGAGTAAACAGGTTCAGAAAAGTGAGTGGCTTGGGTCATATGTCTCATAGAAGTGTCTTTAACCTGGACCCAAATGGTATTTTAACTTTTCAAATAATATGTACCTCTATTTCTCACTGTTCTCCCCAGAATGTCAAGTAGGTGTTAATATTCCTGTTTTTTAGATAGGGACCTGGAGATGTAGAGGATTTACATGATGTGCCCAAATGCCATCATGCATATGAAGCTGTGAAATCAGAGTTGGAACTCAGAGCACCCTCTCTACTGTATTACACTGCCCATGGAAATCACTCAGTTGTTTTTTAGAGGTAATTTGTATGACATACATATTTATAATTCCTTTCCCATTGATAAATGAGACAAAAGTTTCCAAAATCTCTTCTCACACTAGTTTCTTAGAAAGTGTTCACCTTCATTCTAATTTTCGTTCCTTCTTGTTTCCATTTCCCCCCATTGCCAGAGGAGGTACCACCTCTCCAAACAACTCACCTTCTGACTTTGCTATGAATTTTCATGTATGTACGAACCCTAGAGAGCCGGAGTGACTATGTCAGAGATCTTTCTTCTTTTTTGTCCCTATTTCCTTTTAATTAGTCCTCACCACCTACAACTTGCAAAAGGTCAGACATTTTTATCTTGATATTAGAGATGAGGAAATTGAGTCAACAGAAATGTTAAAAACATTTTCTACCACACAACCACACGGCTTTAGTCAGTGTTCTTTCTGATTTTAAAGCCTGCACTCTTTATAAGTCTTTACCTTGAGTTGGCCAGAGATCTGATCTTGAGAAGAGTCAGAATCTGTCCACAGTCAGCTTAAGATCAGACTGATCTCAAGCAAATTGCTTATCTTCTCTGGTGTCTGTTTCCTCTTTTGTAAAATGGAATTTCTGTTAAGTTTGGAGGTAACATGTGTAAAGTGCTGGCTACTGTGCCTATAGCAAAAGACATCAATAAAGGCAGATTTTATGTATATGTATATATACACATATATATGAATACATACATATACATACATATATACATAAACTTATAAAAGTGTTACAGTGTTCGCTCTTATGTTTAGCTTTGATCCATTTTGGGTTAATTTTTTTTTTTTAGTTAATTTTTGTATATTGTTTAAGATAAGGGTCCAACTTTTTTTTTTTTCCACATGAATATCCAGTTTTTTCAAATACCATTTTGTTGGAAAACTATCCTTTCCACCATTGAATGGTTTGGTATGCTGGTTGAAAATCATTTTACTACATGTGTGAGGATTTATTTCTGGGTTCTAATTTTGTTCCATTGGTCTATGTATCTATCTTTATGCCAATACCTCACTGTTTTGATTACCAAAGCTTTTCAATAAGTTTTGAAATGAGGGAGTATGAAACCTCTAACTTTGTTCTTCTCTTTCAAGATTATTTTGGCTATTCTGGGTCCCTTGAGATTTCATATAAATTTTGGAATGTGCTTTTCTATTTATGAAAAAAAAAAATCATTGGGATTTTAACAGGAATTACATTGAATCTATAGACAGCTTTGGGTCATATTAACATCTTAACAATATTAAGTCTTCCTGTCTGTGAACACAGGATGTCTTTTCATTATTTGTGTCTTTAATTTCTTTCAGCAACATTTTGTAATTTTCAGTGTACAGGTCATTTGCTGCATTGATTAAGTTTATTCCTAAGTATTTTATTCTTTTCGATGCTATTGTTTTCTTAATTTCTTTTTCAGATTGTTCATTGTTACTATATAGAAATGCAACTAATACTTTGCATGTTGAGTTTGTTTTAACTTTTTATTTTATATTGGAGTGTAGCCGATTAACAATGTTGTGATAGTTTCAGGTGCACAGCAAAGCGACTCAGCCATACATATACATATATCCATTCTACCCCAGTGTATGTTGATTTTAAATTTTTCAACTTTGCTGATTTATTTCCTAGTTCTAACAGTTTTTGTGGAATCTTTAGATTTTGTACATATAAGATCATGTCATCTTTGAACAGAGACAATTTTTATTTTCCTTTCCAATCTGGTTGCTTTTTATTTCTTTTTCTTGCCTAATTACTCTGGCGAGGACCTCCACTATTATGTTGAATAAAAGTGGCAAAACCAGGTATTCTTGCCTGTCCTGCTCTTAGGGGAAAAGCATTTAGTCTTCCACCATTGAGTATGATGTTAACTATACGTTTTTTCAGATATGGTCTTTATTATGTTAAGGTAGTTCCCTTCTATTCCTAGTTTTTTGAGTACAGATTTACATTTTTTAAAGACATTTTTGCTACTCAGTGGAGAATGGACTGGTTGGGGATGAGCTGATAGCAAGGAGACCCTTTTGGAAGCTGTCACACTAGGGTTTTGTTTTGGTTTTGGCCACACTGCGTGGTTTGCGGGATCTTAGTTCCCAGACCAGGGATTGAACCCGGGCCATGGCAGTGAAAGTGCCGAGGCCCAACTACTGGACCACTAGGGAATTTCCTGTTATACTAGTTTAAGCAATAGGTAATGTCATCCTGAATTCGGAAATTATCAGAAAGAATGAAGAGGAGAGAATGGTTATAAGAGACTTTTAGGAAATAATGTTAGTAGATCTTAGTGATTGATTTGATGTGCTAGAAAGGGAAGGGTCAAGGATGCTTTCCAGTTTTCTGACTTGGGGAAACTGGATAAAGAAGAACCCTTTGAGGAATAATTTTGTGAGGAAAGATGATGAATTAGTTGAAGATGAGGCACTCAGGGACAAGAAGTTAGACGGAAGGGTCAGAAGCTTGACAAGAAAGGCACAAACTGGAGAAGTTTTGATGTATTTCCATCCAGGTGGTAGTCAAAACCATGTGTATGGATGAGTTGAACAAGGTTCACACAAACAAATTCTTGGAGAGGCCAGGCGGGGAACAACCATAGTGAATGGACCTGATGCTATACTCTAAGGGGTCACAGGGCCTGGGGCAAATGACCACGCATGTCCTGCCCAAAGACTTTCCAATGTAATCAGCCAAGCAGAGACTGCTGGCTTGCATGCAGGTCTTCTCCCACCCCATTGTTCTCCCTCATAGACCTAACAGAATAGGTTCCATCATCTTAATGGAATTTCAGGGAGCGTGACCAACCAATGGGGAGGTAATTAGAGTCAGGAGACACCCCTCGCCTTCCCCCTTGACATCATTCCACAGAGGCAGATGTGGCTCCAGCTGCAATTGGCTCTGTTTTTAGCAGCATTACTCAGAGCAGTGGCTGCCGGGAGCTCAAATTTGAGAGCCTGGGGGTCTTTAATATGAGAAAGCCAAGAGATCTCAAGGCCGAGGCCAGCAGACCTGCCTCCTGTTTCAGGGTCTGGAAGCACAGTTCTTCAAAACGTCAATGTATTAATGACCTGCTGAAGGCTTGGCTTCCAGTGCATGGGATATGTGGAAAGAAAAGGTTATTTTTGTTGTTGTTTTTATACATAAATAACACAATCTGACTTTTCAGTACTACAGATAGGTCTGGGCAGCCAGGATGGAAGACCCCCCCACCGGGGTGACTTTCTGGAGCCAGTTCTTACATGAGCCTGAAGCTCCAAGGGGATTTGGGCCTGAGCAACCAGAGGTCAGCATCTCTGTTCCTGTTTTCCCTATGAATGGCAGGCCAACTAGGGCAGGAGATTGAGATAATTGGCCTACATTGTTGAGACTGATTTTTGAAATGCTAGATTAAACAAACTTAGCATGTCTGTGATTTTTGCCTCTTTGATGCAGACCAGGGAGGAGATTTTAGGAAGCTCTTTCCAGTGATAGGAATAATTAGCTCCATTAAGCAACTAGCAAGCAAATACATTCACCTTTAAAATCCTAGATCAGATGTCACCTTCTGCATCCAAACTTTTGCCTATATCATTCCTTTGGGGCCCCATAACATTTACTTCTGTTTTGAGCCTAACTAGACCATACTTTGGGCTTCTCAAAGGCAAAGAGAATCGTATTCTAATTCTTCATGTATCTGCTCCAGGGCCAAATGAGAGGTGCCTCATACACATTGTGTTTGAATGAATTAATGTATGGTTTTATTGTTTCATTAAGGCATTGTTCCTTCCCTCACAGTGCCTACTTCCTGTGGCTCCCACATAACTTTTATTTCTTTTAGCGATTGTATTAGTTTCCTAGAGCTGCCATAACAAAGCACTACAAAGTGGGTGGCCCAAACAACAGGAATGTATTGTCTCACTGTTCTGGAGGCTAGAAGTCCAATATCAAGGTGTCACAGGATCAGTTCCTTCTGAGGGCTGTAAGGGAGATTCTGTTCTGTGCTTCCCTCTTTGCTCCTAGTGGTTTGCTGGAAATTTGAGGTGTTCTTGCTTTGTAGATACATTGCCCCAATCTCTGTCATCATGTTCACATAGCATTCTCCCTGTGTGCACATCTAAACTTCCCCTTTAATAAGGACCCCAGTCATATTAGATCCAGGGCCTACTCTACTCTAATATGAACCTCATCTTAATTAATTTCATCTGCACTGACGCTGTTTCCAAGTAAGGCCATATTCTGAAGTTCTGGAGGTTAGAATTTCAAATTATGAATTTGAGGAAGACACAATTCAACTCCTAACATGTTTTAAACCTAGCAATTTTCACAGCACTCTCCACTCTCATAGCTTTTTCCAGGTCAGGGATTATGTCCTGTTCTTCTCGCAAGGCTGAGGTGTAGCAGAAGGAGCTCTCTCTAGAAAAACAAGTCACTCCTACTTCCTGGCCTTGGTTTTCTCATATGTAAACTGCAAAATTAGAGTAAATAATCCTTCAGGTGACTCCCAGCTCTGAGATTCTTGGATTTCTCTGGTACTCACTAGCCTCAGGGCCTGCTGTCTTTTCTAGGAATTCTTCCCTCATCATTAACTAGCAGCAGACCTCACCATCAGTATGTGACTGTTACCGATCAATGGCACTTCCCATTTTTTATTCAATAATTTCCATAATCTTCTATAGTTTGTTAATCTACATTTTTTGCTGGGTGTGAAGGTATACTCCCAATGTAATTTTTAATAACCTTAAAGAAGATGTTATCCACACAGTCCGAAAGTAGTTCACACTCAGTTGTCCAAATGATGATCTAGCCTTCTCTGAATTCCTGTTGCATTAATGAACAACTAGGTCTGGTATCTGCCTGGTAACCTTGCAACCCAGACACCTATTGTTCACCTCTATCAGCCAGCTCTTTCCTTTATGCACATTTCTCTAGCCACATTATATGTGTATGTCTCTGTGCATCTCTGTATGTATTATCATTATTAATATCCATTCCTACCTTTATGCCTTTGTTTTAGACATTCTTTACTCCTCACATATTGCCTTTTCCCACCATCTCCTACTCATCAGTCAAGATCCTGCTGAAATGCCACCTCTTCCATGAAGCCTTCTTTTACCTCCCTAGGCCAAAGAACTCGCTCCATTCTCTGAGCTGTCATTGTACTATATGTGTATTTTCTTTCACATTTAATCAGTTTCTACTTTGTATCTGCAGAGGATCCCGCCTCACCACTTTTCAGCTCCAACTCTGAGTAAATCAATTGAATTTTCAAGTCTCAGTTTATCCATCTGCCAAGTGGGAATCATTATGCCCAACATCTAGAGTAGTTATGAGAATTATTTAATACAATAAATGCAAAAGTACTAGAACACAGTAGTAGGTGCACAATAAATGTTAGTTCCCTCTTTGCCATCTCCCGTGTCAGGTTGGTGCATTTGTTCATTTCTGTACCCCCCCACCCCCATCACCTTCTAGAACAGAACCTGGTATTTGCTGGATGCTTAATAAAAGATGGATACATGGATTGATGGATGGATGGTAAATTGAAGAACCTGTGAGAAAAGTTGAGAATACTCAATTTGGGCTACTACTTTTACATCAGCAATGCTGGAGTTGAGTCTTCATGGTCCAAAACCATGATCTAATTGGTAAACAAAGAAAAATATTTCTGGTCCCCTACATACAGGCCCTCACCCCACGCCCCAACCCCAAACTCACACATTATTTATTTATTCACTCCTATTCAGACACTCAAAATGCTAAAGCTGCCTCTTGGCTGCTATATTCAAGCCTGCCTTTCTCCCTGGACTCGACTTGTTCTATGTATTCTTTCTTGTTTCTCTCTATTTGTCCATCAAAATTTACATGCTCCCTGTGCTAATCACTTAGGACTCCAATTGTCACCAAAAAAAGTCTTTAATTAGTAGCAGGAAGGGCTTAATGATATGGTATCATCCTCCAAAATGGCCCTGAATGAGCCTCACTTTATGATATCCATGCCCTAGTGTAGTACACTCTCATGTTGAATAAGGATGACTTGGGTGATCCTTAGAATATTGAGAAAGTGACTGTGTGTGATGTCCAAGGCGAGGCCATAAAACACATTGCTGCTTCTGCCTTGGGCTCTGGGATTGCTCACACTGGGGGAAGCCAGCCACCATGTTGTGAGGACACTCAAGCAACCCTAAGAATAGACTCATGTGGAAAAAAACTGAGGCTTCCTGCCAACAGTCAGCACCAACTTCTCAGTTATATGAGAGACCCACGTTGAAAGTGGATCTTCTAGGCCCAGTCAACACTTCAGATGACTTTAGCCTAGACCAACATCTGATTCAATCTCATTAGAGTCTTAAGGTTTGAACCACCAGCCAAGTCACTCCCCAATTCCTGACCCACGAAAACCATGAGGGATAATAAATATGTATTTTTGATTTAGGCCACTATATTTGGAGGGGATTTTTTTGTGTAGCAATAGATAACTAAGACATTGGGTTACCCAAGAGCAATTGATTCCTTATACCCAAAGACTAAGAGTACAATTCCTGCATTCCAGGAGGTACAAGTCCAGTGAGAGAGAGATTGGGAGCAGACGGAACTATCTTGAGTTCCTACAAATTAAAAGCAGGGAACACTTCAGTTACTTTGTAAAACTTCATGAGGGTATCTGCAAAAGGTGAATATGTACAAATCCTAACATTCAGAAATTCCATTCACAGATATATACTCAACAGAAATGCATTCACTAAAGACAAATGCAAGAATTTTTAAAGCAGCGTTATTGATAATAGCCCAAACTCAGGAACCACCCAGATGCCTGTCAACAGTAGAATGGATCAGTGAAATGTAGTATATTCACTGGAACACTGTGCAGCAACAAGAGTGATCAAGCAAGCCACAATTACACACAGTATGGATACATGTCTCAAACATCGTGTAGAGTAAAAAAAGCCAGACATAATAACATCTATCTGTGATTCGATTTGTATAAAGTATAAAAAGGCAAAATTAATCTGTAATGTAAGGTAGTAGTTATTTTCAGAGAGGGTAATAAGGGGGCTGCCGGGGTGCTCGTGATGTTCTGGTTCTTGACCTAAGTGCTAATAACGTGGGGCAGATTCCCTATTTGGAAAAATCAGTGAGCTATACACTTATGATTTATGTACTTTTCTGTATGTATGTTTACTTCAATAAACAATGTACTTTTAAAAAAGGACTTAATTTTGAAAAACAAATAAGTGTATCTGAGAGCAGTACAAGTTTAAAAAGATCTTGCTTTATATTAAGGAGGGAGATGGGAAATTCCTAGTCTGCCATTAACTTGCACTGGGCCTCAGTTGCCCAACCATAATAAAATAACTATAAATATTCATTTTGTACCAACTATACCTAAAGTATTATGTCAAAAAGCAAATAAGTATGACATTGTAATTAATTATAAAACAATATTTCAGGACAGATGATATTATACTCATTTTATAAATATGGAAACAGAAGTCAAGAGAAATTGAGAAACTTGCCCAGAATTACACTGTGTATCAATGACATGGGTTGCATTTGAACCTAGATCTCTGGCTCCTGAGACTGCTTTTTTCACCAATGCCACGTGCCTACTGAAAAGAGGGAGGTAACTAGGTGTGACTTCTCTTCCTCCAGTACAAGATTAGGATCTATGCAAGTGTAAATCTATATTGCATGTGTATGTAGGTTTGTACACACACACAAACACACACCCCTATGTGTGTGGGGGGTGTATGTGATTGTTCATGTACTGAGTTATGTGGCCAAGGCTCTGTCTGCCCAGTGCCAAGATCTAGACGGAAATTGAAAAATGTGAAGATTCACAGGGATGATTCCAAACATTTAATTTTTAGCATTGAATAATTCAAGCAACTGACTAGACCCTCCCTCTGCTGTTCATCCAGATATTTACTCAGTACAGACACTGACTCAGGTTCATTGACCTCATGGGTGAATTGATCTGTACAACCGTCCTTTGGTATCTGCAGGGGATTGGTTCCAGGACCGCCAACCCCAGCACTAAAACCCACGGATGCTCAAGTTCCTCATATAAAATGGTATAGTATTTGCATATAACCATGCACATCCTCTTGAATACTTTAAATCATCTCTAGATTACCTATAATACCTAATAAAATATAAATGCTATGTGAGTAGTTGCCTGCACAGCAAATTTAAGTTTTGGTGTTTGGAGCTCCCTGGAATTTTTTCCAAATATTTTCCATCCTTGGTTGGTTGAATCCACAGATGTGGAACCTGCAGGTACTGAAGGCTGACTGTATTCATTTCCCTGATGTTTTTCTTGCTTCTGCTATTCCTGATCTTGAACTTAGAATAATAAAACTCCCCAATTGAAGCTGGACACATGGTCACTAAACTAGAGACTACATTCATCATCCTTCCTTGAAGTGGGACATGAAAGAGGGTAAATGATGCATGGAACCTCCAGGTTACCTCCTTAAGGATAATGTCCTTTATGCAGGACTTGCTTTTTATCCTCCCTGCATGCTGGAAAGCTGATGAGACAGCAACCCAGCCTCAACCAGAGAGAAGGATGACACTCTAAAGATGGTGCAGAAATCAGCTGGAAGAAACCTGTGTGGCTGGTGGAGTAGAGCCACCCCACTAACCCCACTGCTTTCCTTTGTCTGGTAAGTAAGAGAGGAAGAAACCTGTTCACATCAGCCCAATGTGAGGGCTCCGTTCAGCCTCCCTAACAAGTGTAGCTTTATAGGAGGGTGTTAATGCACAGAGACGCATGAACAAGCACCTTGGCCAATGGCCAATAGCTCAGCCCTCGGAGAGCAGACACTTGGGTCCCCAAGTTGGAGACCACTCTGTGGGAAACAGCCTCAGAGGAATGGATAATGTCCTCTTTCCCCCGTGGCTGACAACACAGTCCCATATGCACCTTTTTATTTGATCCCCACCACAAACATGTGGGGTAGAAATTAACTTTATTCCACTTTGTTGGAAAACCGGGTCTCAAATAAGTGCCTTGGTCACATTAATAAGTGACATGGAGCCAAAAGCTTTTCATCATTCCTGGTCTCCCTGGAAAAGGAGCTACACGGAAACTTGAGGCCAAGGAAGGGGTTCCTGACAGATGGCTTTTCACCATTCCCACAGAGCCACACAATTCAGAATGGCAGTCCAGGCCTCCTCTGCAAGAAGGTAAAAAAAATGCAGGAATTTCAGGAATCTGACTCTAAATCAGCCTCGCTCTCTGTCCTTTGCCAGCCTTGGGTACAAGCTGGAATAATTGGAAGCCTTATGATCATAACCTAGACTACGGCACACTCATTCTCATTGGAGCCTCGCAACAAACCTGTATTTTTATTTTTCCCATTTTTTATAGATGGAAAACCTGAGGCTCAGAGAGCTTAAGCAACTTGCCCATGGCACCCCAGTGAATAAGTGAGATTCTTCACATCAAACTCTCAGCTCTGCCTGAGCTCTGGCTCAGTGTCTGGCTCTTTTGAAGTGTAGAATAAAATGTGAGTTACTATTTGGAATGGCAGGTAGGGATTAAATTGAAGTCTCCTGGACCTAAATCCACTGTTCCACTTGGCCTCTGTCCTGATGCTTTTTTCCTGTCCCTGAGGCTGCCTTGGTAACCTACCCAGTAATTATGATGGCATCACCAGCATGGTGTTTACTGTGTGTCAGGAACTGTTCTACTTGCTTCATTTATTAACTGTGTCCATGCCCTCCAGACAAAGACCACGAGGAACAATCTGTAGTTGAACGTTGGGTTGATGGACTCATTGTAATGAGGGAGCGTGCACATCACAGGGAACCATTGGGTGTTTCAGCAGAGGGTGACAGAAAGGACTTATAGGATGTGTACTTAAAGGAACTGAAGTCAGGTGATCTTGGAGAGAGTTCAAGGAAGTAGGGGTTTGCTCGGTATTGGGTGCTATCAAGAAGCAAGGATAAGGCAAAATATTATACATAGGATGGATAAACAACAAGGTCCTACTGTATAGCACAGGGAACTATATTCAATATCCTGTGATAAACCATAATGGAAAAGAATATGTAAAAGAATGTGTGTATATATATATATATATATATATATACACACACACACACACACACATATGTATATGTATAACTGAGTCATTTTGTTGTACAGAAGAAATTAACACAATGTTGTAAATCAATTATACTTCAATAAAATTAAAAAAAAAGAAGCAAGGATAATTCTGATTTGATACCTTAGTGGATCTTATCTAGAAAGAGGGAAGAACAGAAAGAGGGTAAAGAAGTAATTAATAAAGAGGCAGCAGTCACTCACGCATATTAGCTGGGAAAGGGGGACGTCTGGTATTTTTGTGGTTTGCATGGTGACCCCGTTTCTGTAAATGTTTAGAAAAAATATAAAATAGCCCTTTTTTGGTCTCATTTGTGAGATGATTTATGTTCAGCAAGAGAACACTGCAGCCTGGCTACAAGGGTGAGGCCAGCACCTAACAACCTTGTTTTTAGTGCTGGGCCAGTTCACAGATGTCCGGCAGCTTCTTCTCATCTATTTCATCTTCACAAGAATTCTATTTATGACTTAGATCCTATTAGTATCCTAGATGCGGAACATGAGATACAAAGGATGTGAGTAACTTGCCAAGGTCCCACAGGTAACAAATGGAAGCACTAGGGTGAGAACCCAGGCAGTGTGGCCTCAGAAATCTTCCCTCCTGACTGGTGGGTGTAATATTCCACCTCTCCAGTTACCTCCCTGGGGCCTAATTCCATCCGTAAACCCTCAGCGTTTGACCCTAATGGGACACTCCTGCTGACTCCCCGACCCTATGCTGTGGATTCCCCCCAATCCCATGGCTGGATTCCACAGATCCTCGGTGGCCCCGACTCACTCTCTGGAAAACAGCTGAAACTCCTGACCTGAGAGCCTGCCTGGACCTTTCGCTCATTCCCACCCCAAACTCTCTGGAAACCTGCTCCGCCTGCTTTGCTGGACAGCCCCCTCATCACCTCCTATGGCTCCCCGATGTCCTCCCCGCCCTGGCGAATGAGGCTTGTTTCTGGAGGGGCTAGACTTAGGGCCTGCCCAACCCCATGTGCCTGTTGTGACATCCTGAAAGAATCTGATGAAGGCCCCCTAGGGTGTTCAACGCTGCCTGCCAGCTTGGAGGTGGGGTTGTATAGGAAGCACTAGCTGAGCCCCTATTTAACAGATCTATGTCCTCTGGGCAAGTTACTTCACCTCTCTGAGGTTCATCAGCTGTCAAACTAAGGGCACTAATGACCCCCTCCAAGTGCTGCTGGAGGATCAGATGAGATAAAGTATTCTTCTTTTGGTGGAAACTGAGGAAGGGATTACGTTTTCTCTCTGGGTCGATATGGAACAGACTAGAGAGAGTGAGCAAGGGAGGGTGACACAAGCTAGAAAGCATCCTGTGCAGGGGAGCCTTCTAGAACTATTTGTCTTCCCCTCCTCTTAGGAGATAGAAGGAGCACCAGGTTGGGGTCTATACCCTAGAGGTTATGAGCACAGACACTGTCATTGGGCCTCACAGTTCAAATCCTTGTGCCATCAGTGCTCGTGTGTGGCCTCAGGCAAGTTGCTTAACCTCTCTGGGCTTTTCTCTCTTCACGTGTGAAACGGGAAATAACACCACTTGCACAATGGTTGTGAACGGGCAGCAGGTCAGCATCTGTGGAGTGACTGGACCAGGACAGGCTTTCGGCAGAGGGAGGTTCCCTCCATTCCCTCCACCCTGCGAGGGTGCTTGTATTTGAAAAGAGGCTGAAGGGGAAAGGGCAGTGTCTAACTTCAAGGTCGGAAGGGCTGACACAGCCCTTTCAGGCTTTTGGGGTCGGGGGAAGGAGGGCATCCCAACCCCTATTCAGCGAGTGACCACCTATCGTGAACAGCTCAGTGCAGGGCCAGGCTGCCAAGGTGAGGGTCAGGGGAGGGTTTCAGTCTTTGGTGGGCCTGGGAATGCAAGATATTGAATACAGTGGAAAAGTATTGAATTTAGCCTCAGAAATACTGAGTTCTAGATCTGGTGCCACCATTTTCTGGGCTTGGGAGAGTCACTTAACCTCCATCTTCTTCTCCTCTCCCTCCTCAAGAACTGAAGGGAAGTTCCTATAAACCCAAGGTTAAGTACTTGACTTCTGCTTTTTAGTCTTCACCACAACGACCTCCAGTATGTAATATCGTTATGCCCATTTTACAGAAGAGGAAACTCAGGCTTAGAGCGGTCAAGGAGCCCATCTTAAAGACACACAGCCAATAGTGGTTGGGCTGTGAAGGACCCAGGCGGCCAGACTCTAGCGCCTGTGCTCTCAACCTCTCCCATGAGCACAAAAAGCATCTCAAGTTTTCCTCTTTCTTATCTGAAACCCTGGAGGAAGAACTGCCCCCCTGCTTTCTTCCAGTAAGCTCTGAGGATCAGACGGGCTGATGGATGTGACTGGGACGTGCTCTGTTGACTGCAGGATGCATGGCAGAGATTTGGGGGTGTCCTTGCTCACTGTGGCTTTGGAGGGCAGCGTCAGCACAAAAGAAGTCCTCAGCATGGATAAGAAAAGCAGATTTTAGCTCCAGGTAAGGGGCAGTCTTTCTGAGGCAGGAGATAGATGGGCCCCAGGCTGAACAGCTGGAGTTTGTCCCCTGTGGACAGGTACTTCAAGATGAAGACAACAGCAAGAGGGAGGAGAAACGGAGCCCTGCCCAGATAAAAGATAAAGAGACCACATATTCCTCATTCTCAAGGTCAAGGAGACCTTCCCGACTACACGTGTGTAGAAAGGCTCCTCAGAGGTCAAAAGGGAGGGGGCACCACCCCATAGTAGGTGATGTCAACCTACCCATAGCCCTCTTCGCTAGAATCCATCTTGGCTAAGAGATGTGTGCACGCACATGGCCGCACACTGAGATAAGCCAAATATGGACTCAGAGCCAGGCAAAGCAAGATGACTAGCCAGAAGAAATGCCCCATATAAGTGATTCAAACTACCTTGAAGGCACAAATCTCTCTCTGAGTCCGCCCATGTGTGCCTATTCACATGTACTCTTTTTCCTCCTAATAGACACTTTGTTTCACTACTTTCCACCTCTTTGTGGAAACTCATTTCTACAAAGCTGACGGGCCAGGTGCCTTGTCACCGGCCACTGGTCCCCGGTGGTCTCGTGGCTAGGATTCAGTGCTCTCACTGCCGCAGCCTGACTTCAATCTCTGACCAGGGAACTGGAATCCTGCTTCAAGCCACTGCAGGCCGAGGCTACCCGAGATCATTTCCACAGTGCATGCTCCTGAGTGAGTTGGGTTGCCTCTGAGGCAGGAAGCCTTCCCAGCAAAAGAAGCACCTGATGAGAAAGCATGGGGGTTCCTTACACACCTAAGGTAGGTACTGGAAGCTTCTAGCACAGGGCTCTGCCCACGGGAGATGTACCATTCAGTGGGGTTTCCCTCCTCTTCCTCTCCTCTTTTCTTGTTAGATGTTCTCCAGCCACCATTTCCCCTCAGATTCTGTGAGTTCTCCTGTTTCTGTGAGGTTGCCTGAGCCCAACTAGATCTGAATGTCGTTTGCCAACTTCCTCACAGCCTCTGGGGCAGGGGTGGATCTGCGGGAAAACATTTTGCCTGAACTCTGGCTCGGACTCCTGCAACATCTGTGGAAAACAAGGGAGTTTACCACACAGCCCTCTCCCAATCACACACTCATTTCATGCTTGGCTCCCCAGAGCGACCTTTCTCGAGAAAAATACCATTTAAAACTTTTTCTCCACCTCTTTCCCTCTTTCTGAGAGAGGGAGTTCTGAGGCCAATGACGGAGAAAGAGTCTTTGGTTTCTCCCCTGCAAACTGTTGTTCTAATAGCCTGGGCCAAAGCAGGCAGAAGGGACCTCTGAGTGTACCCTGGTGTGGCCTCCACACCGCCTGAGTGGGGACAGAGCAGGGACTGAGGTGAAGGGCTAACAAGGCAGCAGTGGCTCCTTGACAGCTTTCCCTGTCACCAGAGGACAAGAGAGCCCTGTTTTCTCAGGAGCTCTGGGAGAGGAGGATGAAGATGATGATGATGATGCTGATGCTGATGGTGAAGAAGAAGATGATGATGCGGATGATGAAGAAGAAGAAGATGATGATAGGAGAGACAGAGACAAAGACAGAGAGACAAAGAGAGACAGAAAGAAGGAGAGAGAGAGAAAGAGGCACTACAACGCCAAAAGGAATTTTCCATCCCTTTGAGATCCAAAGCCCTATGACTCAAGGTGTGGTTCACAGACCAGCAGCATCACCATCACCCATGAACTTGAGCTTGTCTGAAATGCAGAATCCCAGACCCCACTCCAGATTGACCAAATCAAAACCTACATTTCATCAAGATCCTCCGGTGGTTTGGAGACACATTAACGTTTAAGAAGCACTGTCCGACATAAGATTGCCTCCAAGCTCCTAGCTATGTTCCATGGAAGTCCAAATACCTAGTGCACATTCTATGGAAGTCCAAATTCCTCCCCAAATTGTCTGTGAATTCCCAGGGAGCTCACCCTCTGAGAGTCCCCTTTGGTAACTCTGGAATAATTGTTATTTCCCTGCATAAGACAGTTTATAGCTTCTTTTGCCCTCCTTTGCTCACTCTCTCTGTCCGACCTATATCAAACCAGATTGGAAACTTGAGTCCCTTTCTCAGTTTCCACTAAAAAGCAACTCACACAGAGCATTTGTGTGAATGTGTAGGAGATTTTCCCCAAATGTGTTGAGTAGTGGGGATGGGGTAAAACAACAACTGTAACCACTTTATACTGAACGCTAGACATCTCTGATCTTTGACTACACAACACTGGGAATTCTTCACTGGCCCCTCACCCCAGGTGTTCCCTACTTCACCTCATCTCCCTGGATCATCTCTTTCTATCCCTCCTCCCTGGTCCCAATCTTCTCTTCTCTGCCCATCCCTTTCAGGAGCTAAGCTTCCCTCATTTTCTCATACAGAGCAGTAATGACATCCCTTCTGTCATCTTCATACTATGCTCCTAAGATTCCCCATCTCTCCTACATGTCTCAAAACCCATCTTTATAGCAGCACTATTCACAATGCCAAGAGGTGGAAGCGACCCAAGTGGCCATCGACAGATGAGTGGATAAACAACATCTGGTATATGCACACAATGCAATATTATTCAACCTTAAAAGGGAAGGCAATTCCAACACATGCTACAACAGGGACGAGACTTGAGAACATTAGGCTAATAAAATAAGCCAGTCACAAGAAGACAAATACTGTATGATTCCACTTACATGAAATATCTAGAGTAGTCAAATTCATAGAAACAGAAAGTAGAATGGTGGTTGCCAGAAGCTGGAGGGAAGGGGGAAATTGGGAGGAGTTGATTAATGAGTACCAAGTTTCAGTCTCACAAGATGAAAACTTTCTGGAGATGGGCTGCACAGCAATGTGAATATATTTAACATTACTGAACTGTACACTTAGAAATGGTTAAGATGGTAAATTTTGTTATTTTTTTCCACAATTAAAAATTAAAACAAACAAACAAACAAACAAAAGACCTCTGGGCAAAGAATGTATCCTTCTGAATCTTAGTTTCCTCACTGGATATTGAGGATGAATATATGTGCTCTCCTCTAAATACACCTCACAGGACTTTTGAAGCTCATGTAAATTGATGGCTTTGAAAGAAAAAAAAAAGACAATTCTTTTCCCAAGAGGAATTCTGGTGCCAGTGGTTTAGTTCACTTTCCTTTGTAGCCTATATATCTCTCATTTCCTTCTCCTGTCCTTCCTAGGCTCCACCCCTCCCCTAACCCTGCTCCTCTTCCTCCACCACCTCCTCTCATGGTGTGCCTTAGCATTCATTTCCTTCCTTCTCTTATGCTTCTGATCTCTCTGGGATTTCACTGACTTTCAAGGCTTCAAGTAGCTCCATGGGTAGATGAACACCAATCTATAACTCCTGTCCAGATCTCCTTCCTAATTCAAACTAGTTTATCCTATTGTCTACTGGACTTCTCCCCTACACACCTCAACTTGGCATGTTCAAAGCCAAACAAGCCACCATTCCCCACCAACCATCTCCTCCAAGGTTCCTACTCTTATTGAAAGGTCTAAAAGCCATCTCCCTGGTTGCAAAAAAAAAAAAAAATCTGGGAATCACCCAATGACTACCCCCCTCTCCTTCCTACCCTCACTCCTTAAAGGCCTACTCAAGGGAGAGGGTCTCAGATGAGTAATTTCTCAAAGGTTCATTTCTCTCTTAGGTTACTGTTGGAGGACACTGCAGGGTGGCTGTGCTCTGCTCTGCATGTCTTCTTCATTCCATGATCCAAGCCGAAGGGACATGCCATTCTTATGGCAGAGGGGAAAAAAGACATGGCTGAAATTTGCAATGGCTCTTAATATTTCTGCTTGGTCTTGGCCTAAATCACTCCCACTTTTGTTCCATCAGCTAAAGCAAGTCATATGCCCACATCTGATGTTAGTAATCTATTTCCTTATTGCATTGCAAACAAAGAAAATATGACATGCAATGATGAGGAGGTAAATTTCAAATAAATAAAAGGCAATTCTTTTACCACGGCAGGAGATGGACTCATTAAACTCATTGACCCAACTGGGGAATAGACTTGAAAATCTGTAGTACTTTAATGAAACCTGGCCTAAGGCAACTTCAGACAATTCTCAAGCCCTCTCATTCCAGGGGAATCATGATAACCCACACTCTGCAGTGCCTATTGACAATACAATCTTTTGTTTTTAATCTTCTCAGCTTTGAGGGTGGCATATCTCAATCGGATATGAAACGGGAGAGGGCAAGGAAACTGAGAATGACTGTATGGTCCTATATCATGGGACCTCATGTCATGTTACAGATAGAACATGGGAGCTCCAGGAGGTAATGTAACACGTCTTCACTCCAACAACCTGGAATTTGGAGAGTTAGAGGGTTGTACTTCAAACACAAGTCTCTCTAACCCCGAAGTCCCTGCTTTCCTCTTCATACCTTGAAATGCCTTACAGAATTAGATAGCTATTACTGCTTAACAAATGACCAAAAGTCAATAATTTGAAACTTATTATCTCACAGTTTCTGCGGGCCAGGAATTAAGGACCAGCTTATCTAGGTGGTTCAGGCTCTGTCATGAGGTGACAGTCAAGATGTCAGCTGGGGCTACAGCTTATCTACAGGTTTGACTGGGGCTGGAGGATATGTTTCCAATTGCCATGGCTGGCAATTTGGTGCTGGTTGTAGATCCTCTCCATGTAGACCTCTCCATAGGTTGCTTGAGTGTCCTTACAGCACGGTGACTGACTTCCCCTAAAGCAAGCAATTTGAGAGACAGAGCATGCCACGGAAGCTATCCTAGCCTCAGAAGTCACATCGAATCACTTCCGCCACATTTCATTAATTAGAATAAGACTGCCCTACGTTCAAGGGAGGGAAATTAGGCTTCACCTTTTGAAGAGAGGAGAATGATGGACATATTTTAGACCACTACACTTAGCAAATGAGAAAGAATTTGCAGCTCTGGTGTGAGTTGCCTAGCCTTTGTTTAAAATGAATTAGAGGCTTCCAACTTCTCTCAGGTTAAAGATAAAAATCCTCAACAAGACAGCAAGGTCATGCATGCCCTACACACTGCGTGCCCCCAGCCTCAAACCAGGTCTTTCCCCTTTATGTTACACACCTGGAGTGTTTTCATTTCTTCTTAAATACTGCACTCCCACCTGCCTGAAAGCCTCTCAGAGATGTTCCCTCAGTCCTCTGTGCCCTCCCCCAACCTCCTCTTGCCTTGCTAACATTCACTCATCCTTCAGGTCCTGGTTCAAAGGTTGCTTCTTCATCAAACTTTCCCTGATCCCTCAGACCACATCAGGTCTGGTCAGAAGCTTTTATGGATCCCTGAGTTTTTTTTTAATGATACTTTTCATTTGCAGTTATGTATGGATGTGATCATTTCATCCACATCTCTCTTTTCCACTAATGTTCAGTCTGTATTGAGATTAATTTTTTATTCACTGTTGCATCCCCGGCACTTTTCACAGTGTCAGGAACGTAAGGTGTACTCAATTACAAATGTGTTGAATAATAAGTGCCCAGACAATGATCTTCTCGTAGCAGAAGGTGTGCAAACAGAGGTGGAACCACCTCTTTATATGCGTGTTTGAGGGGAGGTTCAAGCATCAGATCAGAGCTGACTGGATGACTTTTAAGGTTCTTTTCCTTCAGAGGAGTCTTTGAGATTCTGTGAGTCTGTGATTCTAGGGTTTCCACTCACTGGGAGGAAACTCTGCCTCCCTGGATGACTCACCTATGGCCCAGGTCTCAGGTCTCCTGGCTCCTAGGACACACCCTCTCAAGGGGCAGCTAACTCCAGGCTCATCTGGCAGCCTGGTACTCACATCAAGCACAAGGAAAGGTTATGCTGGAAACCTTGGGAGCAGCTCCCTGGAGGCTCTAGCAATGGGACCCTCCGTGGTTCCTTTAAGAAGTTTTACAAGGTTAAGGTTTGCTCTAAAAATAAGCCCACAAGGCTTTTAAAAAGCTTCTAAAACCATAGGTCCACAACAGCCATTTTTGAAGGGCCAGTGAGCCTTTAAAAGCTTCAAAAGCCACTACTTGGCCTGCCTGCCACAGAGGAGAAAGTTCAATATGCAGTGTGTTTAAAAACAGACCTGCTTTTAAGTCTTCTCGAATCTGCACCTGAAACATTCTGCTCCTGTCAAAGGGGTTCAAGATGGAGATCAGTATGTGTGAGGCTTGTTTCCCCAGAGGCCAGGTTCTTTGCACAGTAATCAAGTGCCCCAAATAACCACAAAACTGCAGTTAGTTGCCTATAGAGAGATTAGCTCAGGTTTTTCTTTCCTGTTCCCTCTCTCCTCCTATAGGTCTCTTCATATTATGGGGTACTGTGGATTATTCTGTTAAGTGCATACAAACACACACACACACACATAGGATCCATGGTGTGTCAAAGAAAATGTGCACCCAGATGGAGTGCCTATCAGATGATCGGCAGCGAATGAGGAAGGGCACTTATTTGTTAAATTGTTCTCAAATTCAATGTGTGGCACATAAAAGGTAGGCAGTTATATTTATAGGTATTGAATACCTATATTTCAGGTGGGAAGGCAGAGGTTAGAGATGAGTGGAGAGCAGTAGAAAGAATATCTCAATGAATCAGAAATATGTTCTCCCCCAGTACGGAGATTCCTCAGAAAACTAAAAATAGAGTTGCCATATGATACAGCAATCCCACTCCTGGGCATATATCCAGACAAAACTCTAGCAGCACTATTCACAGTAGCCAAGATGTGGAAAGGACCTAAATGTCCATCGACAGATGAATGGATAAAGAAGATGTGGTGTGTGTGTGTGTGTATATATATATATACACATATACACAATGGCATACTACTCAGCCATAAAAAAGAATGAAATAATGCCATCTGCAGCTACATGGATGGACCTAGAGATTATCATACGAAGCGAAGTTAAGTCAGAAAGAGAAAGACAAATACCATATGATATCACTTATATGTGGAACCTAAAATATGACACAAATGAACCTATTTATGCAACAATAACAGACTCACAGACAAAGAGAACAGGCTTTTGGTTGCCAAAGGGGAGGGGGACCGGGGAGGGTTGGACTGGGAGTTTGGGACTAGCAGGTGTACACTATCATATACAGAATGGATAAACAACAAGGTCCTACTGTATAGCACAGGGGACTATATTCAATATCCTGTACTAAACCATAATGGAAAAGAATACAAAAAGGAATTTATATATATATATATATATATATATATATATATATATATATATATATGAATCACTTTGCTGTACACCAGAAACTAACGCAACATTGTAAATCAATTATACTTCAATAAAAAAAAGAAAAAAATATGTTCTCCCCAAAGACATTTTACAATTTGCAGGGGGATTGGAGAGGGGTACGGGGTATGATGAACCATATTTAAGCTCCTTGAATCCATCAAGCCTCAGTAAGGAATCCCCTATCGACCCCTCTACATAATGAGGAACCTGAGAAGTTAAGATGATTGCTCATGATCCCACAGGTCTATCAGCCTCTGTGCACAAATGTTCTTCATTCTGGTATAAAGGGACAGTATGACTGCTCTAGACATAGACTACTGAGGTTTGAATCCTGGCCTCACCACTCACCAATTGTAAATCTTTGGGCAGTTTTCTTCACCTCACAGACCTTCAGTTCCTTTATCTGCAAAACAAAGATAATAGCTAACATAGAGGGTGATTAAAGAGATAAATTACAATAATCTGTGTGAAACTGTTATCAGCATACCTGGAATATAGTAAGCATGTAAAATACGTTATCTCATATGAGAGAATAATTACTTTATCCTGAGTAATAAAGTATTTCTTCCCTGTTTGGGGGCAGAAAGGAATGAGCAGAGAGCTCATTTGGAAGGATTACAGCATTTAGGAGTCAGAGATGGCTACAGAACTGAAATGTCTCAGGTGCATTCTGGATTACCATGGAGAGCAGAGATTCTTAGACATGAGCATGCACCAGAATCTTCTGGAAGACTTGATAAAACACAGCAGGCTGGGCTCACCCCCGAAGTTTCTGATTTAGTGGGTCTGGGGTAGGACCTCAGAATTTGCATTTCTAACAAGTCCCCAGGTGAGGCTAATGCTGCTGGTCCAGGGACCACTCTTTGAGAACCACTGTCCTAGAGCTTAACGAGTGGTAAGTAGTAATTTAACAATGATCCTCCCCAGCACTGAGCACATTCATTTTATGTCTTGTCTCAAGCAGCCCTCCCAACAGAACTCCAAAGTAACTACTTACTCACTTCCTTTGTAGAAATAAAGAAACTAACATGGGAGTTTGTATAACATGGGAGTTCGGCCCTTTATGACACAGTCAGTGGCAGAGCTGGATTGGAAATCCAAGTCTGATTGCCCCAAAGTCTGTGCTCTTAATCCCCATTTAGCAAATGAGTAAACTGAGTCACAGAGCAGTTAAATCTTGCCTAGATCCCCCATATAAAAGGTAGCTGAATTCATTTTCATATCTAGATCTGTCTGACCCCAAAGTCCAAGGCCTTAACTCAAGCTTCTGTGCGAAGCAGGGTATGTTAAAGGCTGTATCCATTCCGGCATGGAGCCCAGGACCTCTTCCCTGGCGCACGATTTTCCTTTGTCCTTTCCTTTTTGCTTGACTTCTCTGGGTAATTGCCTCCTTCCTCCAGGCCCTTGACTGGGTAGGCAGTCTTCGTGGGGATCGAATGACCACAGAAGGAAAATAACTTAGAACAGGCGATTCTTCATTCTTCCTCAGCTGGTGTTTTCCCTTCAGAGCCTGGAAAGAAATGTGGCCTCTGCGCACTTTAAATTGGACCATCAATTATTTGTGTCCTGAATATGCAGAGCTCATTAGGGCTGCATTGGCCACAGTAGAGCACCTGGGCTGAGAAAAGTAAACTTTCCTCAGCTATTTCAATCCACGCTGCCCCTCCAGAGTGGAGCCCGGCCCGGGACTGCCAGTCACTAATGTGACCAATTATTTCTGTCCTCAGTTACTAGGTCATAAATCCTGCCCTGGCACCAAGTCCCTGGTTTCTGGTGGAAGAAGGTTGGGTTTTAGGAACGACTCTACCTTCTGGCTGTGGAGTGGCATGATACTGTGGTTAGGACTCTTGGACTTGAAGCCAGAGTGTTGCTGGGACATCATTATGGCCTGTCAATAACCAGCTGTCACATTCCTGCTCTACTTCTCAGCTATCAAATGGGTCCAGTGCCTCCCAAGTTTGCTCGTGACACTGTGTTTGAGAAAAGAGGTCAGGCATCTATAAGGGACCACTGGGAATATCTAGGTGTATCTGAAATCTCTGATGTGGTTTCCTAAAAGGAAGGTGCAGAGTCAATCCCAGGCTTCTTCCCGTTCTAGGGCCTTTGCACTTACTCTTACCTGCCCAGAATGTTCTTCCTTCTGCTGTTTGGATACCTGGATTAGTCTCACTCTTCAGTTATCTCCTCAAACTTCCCCTCTTCAAAGAGGCTTTCCCCAGCTCCTACCTAAAGTCCCCCTTTCCTTTCTGTGCTCCAGTTACTCTCTGAAACATCACCCTCTTTTCATCCTCTTTGGCATGGAACACAATCTATACTTACCTTGTTTATTTCTTTGATTGCATGTTTGTTACCCAATGATGTCACATGCTGCCAGGTTGAGCTGTCTTTGTGCAACATTCTGAATGAGAATTTGCTGTCCCCTCTGTGAACTCCACTCCCCCGAGATTAGGAAGCTCACTCTTTAAAAACTCTGACAACCGCTCATCAGGGCAATTTGGGTTTTTCAAACCAAGCAACCAAAACAAAGTGCAGAAGTAAATTGAGTGCTGAGGGTGACACCTGATTGAAAAATGTTTGTATTCATTAACTTAGTTTTATTGTTTTTATTGATGGTCATTAGATGTTATAAATTTGATCTGTTTTTAAAAAGGCAGGGAAAACACAAATGGAAAAAGACAAAAGACAATCCCTGCTTTGAAGGAACTCAGTTAAACGGAGAGACAGAGTAGCAGACAATTGCGCAGCCATTTGCTAAGTTTGCCAATCGAGGTAATAAAACTGCATGGAGGCTTGTGAGGTGAAGAAGGGCAGAAAAAACCAGCATGAGTAAAGCCAGGGCTAAGAAACAGGACAACATGTTCAGGGACTTACAAGTAGCTCAGTGAAGGCTGAATGTGAGCAAAGGGGAGTGAAGGACCCATAAATAACTCTAGCACTGCTCCACCCCATCCTGACTCTGGGTTAGGGCTGTGTGATTATTTGTCTGTCTGTGTATCTGTCTGTAATCTGAATCCCAGATTCCAAGCACAGCGGTACTTGGTGGTCCCCAGTACCAAGCATGGTGCCTTCCCAAAATCAATACTCACTTATCATTTTCTGAATGAGCTTTGAATAAATGGCCAGGTTTCCAGGGCGATCGAGGTGGCAGGTGGCAGACATATTTGCAAAGCTGCAGACAGGGCTGAGCAAACTGGGGAGAGAGAAAGGGAGCCTGCACTTTGGTTGATGTGTAGGTATTTCACAAAGGTTTTGGCCAGCAATTTGGCCAAACTAGCATTGAAACGTGGGAAGAATAATTCTAGTTTTACAAGCCATAACCAAATGTCATTAAAATATGGTAGATAATTAATACCCAATAAAGGAAAATTAGAGTTATTATTTTATAATTTCCCCCAAATCTTATTATATATAAGCAGTATCTAGGTTCAGTTGTCTACTTCAACTTAATGGTTTTGCTAGTAAATGACTAAAGGAAAAAGAGATCCTTTGGTAATGAAGTTTAAAATGCAGGATTTGAAATCAAATGGATTTCCTTTCTGACCAAAGCTTTGCCACATTCTACATGACCTTAGACAATTAACTTAATCTCTCTGAACTTCAGATGTCCTTCCCATAAAACAGGGCTAAAATTGCAAGTCTTATTGTGGCAATTAAATAATGTGTTTCAATTATCTACTGCTGCCTATCAAACCACCCCGAATTTAATAGCTTAAAACAAAAACTTGTGATGATATCTTACAGTTCTCTGAGTTGCCTGAGCTTGGCCAGGTAGTTTTTGCTTAGAGCCTCTCATGAGTTGTAGTCAGATGTTGGCTGGGGCTAGAGTCATCTGAAGGTTCAGCTGGACTGGACGTCCAAGATGGCGCACTCACAAGGCTGGCAGTTGCTGTCACCTGGGAGCTCAGCTAAGGCCTGTTGATTAAAACACCTAAACATGTGCTTTCCATGTGACATGGAACAGGAACACAAACAACAGCACAGCAACAGGGCTGGGTTCCAAGAGGGAGCATCCCTAGAACCAGCACTACCAAAGCATCTCGTGACCTTTTCCTGGCAGTCCCAGATCATCATTTCTGCTGTCTTCTGTTGGCCAAGTAAGTCACTGAAGCCAGACTAGATTCAAGGAGAAGATAGAAGTGGACTTCACCTCTTGATGTGAGGAGCAGAATGCATGTACAGAGAGGGAAGGAATTGGGGGCAGCCGCCTTTGGAGACTATCAGGCGCACGGTACATGGCGTATCTTAGTCATGGATGAACATCTGTTCTCTCCTCCCCATCTTCAATTTGACTCATTACTTTTTCAAAATCCTTTTGATATATACTTTTAGAAAGTCAGAGCTAGGCAAAATGGTACTTTAAAGATGATCTAAGAGATTCTTCTCTTATTCTACAGACAGGAAAACTGAAGCCCAAAGAAAGGCAATACTCAATCCATGGCCTCTGTCCTTACGCTGTGTCCCAGGTTCTCAACAAAATATATTCTTAGTAAGTGTTTGCTCATGAAGCAAGTGGCTCTCCACACCGTATTACTGTTTATAAAGTATTTCCACATAGACCCTCAAAGGCAAAGTGAGGTAGTGAGACGTTACCAGATTTTGGAATAAACAGATCTGTGTTAGAATTCTAGCTCTTCTACTCCCTTTATGATTCTCGGTGAATTGCTGAACATCTCTGAGCTTCAGATCCCCTTAATCTAAAGATAGTCTAATGAAGCATAGGTTTCCAAGACACTGTGAGTGCTGAGGTCATTAATTCAAGTAGCTGATACAAACCAAGTGCTCAGTATTTGGCAGCCATGTTTGTTTCTTATTAAGTTTCACAAAAACCCTGTGAGGTGGGCATTGTAGTCCCACTTTACAGATTGGGAAACTGGACCTTGAAAAGAGTTAGTGCTTTGCTTAGCACAAACAGCTAGCAAATGGCAGCTCTGGGACCTGAAAATCAGGTCAACCTCGGAAGCACCTTCCTACCCATTACCCCCACCCTCACTGCCCACACATCTATCCTTTGTAGTCTACTCGAAGAAGCAGAGAGGAGATCCTGGGTACCAACAATTTACGAAATTAATGACTACTTAGGACTTTTTTCCATTAGGGGAGGGAAATCTGCAGATCATAGTCTGCCCATATTTTAGCACTTTTTCTAGCACTTTAGAGAGTTTATTTTATTTTTTAAAATTTATTTATTAATTTATTTTTGGTTGCATTGGGTCTTCGTTGCCGCGTGTGGGCTTTCTCTAGTTCCAGCGAGCGGGGGCTACTCTTCGTTGCGGTGCGCAGGCTTTTCACTGCGGTGGCTTCTCTTGTTGCGGAGCCCGGGCTCTAGGTGCATGGGCTTCAGTAGTTGTGGCATGCGGGTTCAGTAGTGTGGCTCACGGGCTCTAGAGCGCCGGCTCAGTAGTTGTGGCACACGGGCTTAGCTGCTCTGTGGCACGCGGGATCTTCCCGGACCAGGGCTCGAACCCATGTCCCCTGCATTGGCAGGCGGATTCTTAACCACTGCGCCACCAGGGAAGTCCTAGAGTTTTTATATTTTCCATGTTTCTTTGATCTTCAATAGCACATGAGATAGGAAAGGCCAAGATTATCATGTCTATTACATAGATGATAAAATCAAAGCTTACTTTCAGCAAAATGCCCATGGCTTCCCTTCATACTCTAGCGAGAGGAGGCTGATCACACTGTTTGCCACAAGGCAGATAAATTAGAGGGAATAAAGAAGATAAAAAGAAAACTTAGAGGGAATCAGAAGATTGTGAATATAGCTTTTTCATCCTCATTCAACTGGTGTCATATCGCCTTTTGAAAGGCCAAAGATGAACCTTGTCAAAAACTGTGACATTCCTGGAAGGGCATCATAAGCAGAAGAAAATTAGAACAAGAGTAAGACAGAAACCATGGGGGAAGGGAAAGGGAACCAGATACCCAATGGGCAGACTCGGGCTGGCCCCTAAAGAAATCTTCACTTCCTGATCCACTGGACAGGGAAGGATTATAGCCCTGTCCAGCCCCTCCTCCCCCAGCCCCCATCCACTCACCCACCCCCTTTAATTGTTGACTCCACTCTCCATGCAGATATTGACATTTGTGTCAGCCCAACACAGGGCCAGTCCCCGGGATGAAGGCTACACCCCTCTGTGCATGGCACACGTTTTAAAAAGGTTATTTGAAAATATGTGTTCTAGATCCCATGAGAGAGTGACTTGAGAGGAGAAGAATTATTTTATTGTTTTCTGGGTTGCTTTCCTCCCCAACTATCACCCTTTCCCCTACTATGAAGAAAACTCACTTGAGAAGCTTCCCTTTCCCCTCTCCTTCCCTCTCCAGAGCAAGATCAGAATTGGCAACATACTCTCATCTCCAAATGATAACAAAGTGGAATGATGTCTGGGGAGGGGGCTCTCTGGCCTGGCAGAAACCCAGCTTGTGTACAGTGTTTCTGTTCCCTGTCACCAGGCAGTCAGAAGACTCTGGTTGGAGGACCAGCTCTACCCCTTTACCAGCTGTTGGCTGGGGACAAGTGACATACTGCCTCTGAACTTCACTTTACTCAACTGTAAAATGGGCATACTCCCCAGAAGAGTGAGGAGACTCTTCTGTAAGATGACTCCAGGAAACATGTTTCATAAAATGCTCTCCATGTAAAGCTGTTACAGTGAACTTGGCAGGTCCCCTCTCCTTCAACTCCAGAGCTTTCTTTCTCCTCTCACTGCCAACTTATACCCAGATATGCCCATGGAAGAAATGTACTGTCCCAAAGACAATAACATCTTGAAAATGGGATTCGAAGGGATAAGGGGAGGGGAGAACAAGCCTTTCAAATGACAGCAAGTGGGAAGTCTTGAACTGCTTTTTCTTCTTTTTAAAATTACAGTTTACATAAGGGTAAACCTGTTGAAAAGAACATTGTTCTGGAATCCTGGAAAATGAGCTCTGCTGGAATTTACCGTATGACCTTGGGCAAGTCACTCTGCTCTGTGAACCTCACTCTTCTACAAAGGGGGTCCCTAAAGAGGAGTGTTGCATAAGAGAATACACTCTAGACACAGACAGGCCTGGCTTCAAATCTCAGTTCCTGTGGCTTACCAGCCATATGACCTTGACCACTCTAAGTCTTAGTTTCCTTGTCTACTAAGCAAGGTTATTAAAAGTACCTATCTAATATGGTTATCCTGAGGATTAAACGAAGTAAACTACATAAGAGATTTAGTAGCTTGCTTGGTTGATAGTAAGTACTGAAGAAAAGGAAGTTGCTATATTATTAGAACTATCATTATTATTATCAGTGTTATTGTTACTGTAAAACTGTTCGGATTTCAAGTAAGTAAAGCTCTATCCCTCAGTTCTCTGCACTCTCTAAGTTGAGGTCAGTCTCAGCAGGGGTATATTTTGAATGGCCCATTCTCCCCAGGGCCCACAGCAATACCCCAAAGAGACAGTGTCCATCCTGTCTGGCACACAACTTGGGAAGGGAAATTAGGCCCTCCTGTGCCCTCTTTCTGGAGTCTTATATTTTCTTTCTGGCCCTGCCCTGCCTGGCCCAGGTCTGATAGCTGGAGCTGCTGTGCTCTGGGCTCTCACTAGTCAAGCAGCCAGGAGTGAGAGGAAACCAGAATAAACATGTTTTGCAAGAGCACAGTCACTTTAAGTGAAAGCAATTCTAAATAAGGACAATACAGAGCCTTGGCCTCCTGTTGGCAGCTTCCTCCACAGAGGGGTTTGTCGTGAAAAACCAAAGGTCAGACTGATAAGCTGGGGGTGCCTGCAACCTGGCTTGCAGGAAGCTCATGACAGGACCTCCTCATTCATCATCTGAACCCATCACAGGCCAGAGGGTGTGGGTACAGGGGTGGGGAATCCAAAGACCCAACTGGAATCCAGTCTCAGCTCCTCTATTGTGACTCATGGCCTGTCCTTTCACCTTGCTGAACCTCAGCTGCCTTATCTATATATATTTTTAAAAAGGAATAAAATCTGCTCTGGGTTCCCATGAAAACTTTAAAAAGATAGTTAAATAAAGGTGGTTATAAACTTTAAAGTGATTTGCAAAACTCCGAAGTTTATCAGAAGTAGGTTTTAATCTCAGCTCCATTGTCTGCTAGCCATGTGACCCTGGGCAAGTTAATTTGTTTGTTTGAAACTCAATTTTCTACTTTGTGTGTTTCATACTTGGTCCTGGTCTAGTGATCCCAGAGGTCATCAAAGCAGCAAAGTATGCTAAGTTGGTGTAGTTTCTTGTTGCTTAAAAGGTCCAGAGATCTGATATCAGTTTCACTAATCCAAAATTAGGGTGTCTCTCTAGAAGTTCCAGGGGAAAATCTATTCCTTGCCTCTTCCAGCTTCTGATGGCTGCCACAATTCCTTGGCCCATGGCTGCATCACCTCAGTCTCTACCCCTGTGGTCATATTGCCTTCCCCTCTTCCATGTGTAGTCAAATCCCCCTCTATATTCCTCTTATAAGAACACTTGTGATTGCATTTAGGGCCCCCCTGGATAATCCAAAATAATCTCCTCATCTCAAAAATTTTAATTTAATCACATCTACAATGTCTTTGTTACATGAAGTAACATTTACAGATACTAGGGATTAGGACCTGATACCTTTGAGCTCTATTATTCAGCTACACGTAGGGATATTTAAGTAGTAGTATTCCTACTACGCTTATTAACTTCATTATTAAAGAGATGGAGGGTGTCAAAAGGATTTCACCATTAAAAAATATCTTGTGATTGAAGCTGAGGATTAGGGACTATTGAGGTGTACCAGAAATAATGTTGAAATTCTTCATATTTCTATGCTCTGCATAGAAGTCCATCTTAGTTATCTCTTTATCCCAAGCAAGTGACTGAGCAGAGACACTCAGTACAAGCTTGATGAATGGATGAATGAATGCACGGAAATACTTGCATAAATTCAAAATTCATTTGGGTATAGAAGAGTAGTTGTGTGTGTAGACTAAAATCAGATGACCTGAATGAAACCATGGTCTCACTTATCAGCTATGAGATTTTGGGCAAGTTACTTAGCCTGTCCAAGAAGCTTCAGTGTTCTCAGATATAAAATAAACATAATTAAAGTATCTACCACATAGGGTTTTGCAAGGAATAAATGAGATCCATATAAAGGAATTTTCATCGTGCCTGGCATGTGATAAGCACTTGTATAATATACACATTAGCTATTATTAACTTTTTTTTAACATCTTTATTGGAGTATAATTGCTTTACAATGTTGTGTTGCTTTCTGCTGTATAACAAAGTGAATCAGCTATACACATACATATATCCCCATATCCCCTCCCTCTTGCGTCTCCCTTCCCACCCTCCCTATCTCACCCCTCTAGGTGGTCACAGAGCACGGAGCTGATCTCCTTGTGCTATGCGGCTGCTTCCCACTAGCTATCTGTTTTACATTTGGTAGTGTATATATGTCAATGCTACTCTCTCACTTCGTCCCAGTTTACCCTTTCCCCTCCCCGGGTCCTCAAGTCCATTCTCTACGTCTGTGTCTTTATTTGTGTCCTGCCCCTGGGTTCATCAGAAATATTTTTTTTAGATTCCATATAAGGTATCACCTCACACTGGTCAGAATGGCCATCATCAAAAAAATCTACAAACAATAAATGCTGGAGAGGGTGCGGAGAAAAGGGAACCCTCTTGCACTGTTGGTGGGAATGTAAATTGATACAGTCACTATGGAGAACGGTATGGAGGTTCCTTAAAAAACTAAAAATAGATCTACCATATGACCCAGCGATCCCACTACTTTGCATATACCCTATTACTAACTTTTAAAAGTTTCCAAGTTTAATTCATTTAATATATCCTTTGTATATGCCAAGAATTGACTCGTTTCGGGGGAAGGGAGAGATGGTTAGTTTAGAGAGAAATAGAGGAACTAGAAATACATCTTCAGACTTACGCTAAAGAATTCTAAAAAAAAAAAAAAAAAAAAAAAAAAAAGAATTCTAATTGTTTTACTCATCTTCAACCCAGATTACCACAAGGACCAGGATTGGGCTTTGCCTCTAGGTTTTATTCCTTGGTAAAACAAAACAAAACAAAACAAAACTTAGATCAACTGAGGTCTTTCTTTCTTTTAAAAATTCCTTCAACAAGTATTTTCTGAGCACCTATGACTTAGAACCTTCCTGAACTCCTTTCCACTGGGGTCAGGGACTGAACCAGCAGTTGAGAGTTTCATGGTCCAAGGCAACAGCCTAGAGTATGGCACGGCTCTAAGCCATAGCTGTGGCTCACATGATCAGATGGAATTGGGTAGGGACAAGACTGGCAATTGAAAGAATAATATCTTCATCAGGGAGAACTGGAAGAGATACCAAAACATAGATACCAAGGCCCAAGAGATCAGAAGGCCTGGGGACTGATAAGGAGTTGGGTGAGAAGAAACGCCCAGAATATATGTTGTTGCTGTGCTTGGCTTTTATGTGTTGCTTTGTGTGGAAGAGCAGACTGCATTTAAAGGACTTATTTTCAAGGACTGTAGGCTCTACCAAGAAAACATATATGTATACAACAAATTTAAGATGGACTGTGAAAAATGCAGCTTTAGAAGTGTGACAGGGCAGGGAGATGAAAGCAAAAAATCCAGCTCAAGGACAATGGAAGGGGATGAAACTGGGAAAGTGTTCCAAAGAAAGTGACATGACATTTCAATGGGTTTCATGCTGTTTCCTGTAACCCCTAGCCCTTTCAAAACATACTTTGAAGAATCAAACACAAGAGACCAGGAGAGATTATCTGGTTTAGACCTCTGCTTTCAAGGGGCTGTTTATCCCTATTTTATAGATAAAGGTGCTGAGGCCCAAAGAAACACAGGAAATGTTGGTGGAGAGAAAATGATAACATAGATCTTTCTGCTTCTTAATATTCTCTACTTCTAGACAGGATAGATAAGGAGGAAATACAGTTTTTTAAAATTGTAATTGCTAGATCCCTTGTATCAGCTAAAAGTATGAACAGTTGAGAATGACAAAACTCCAAACAACAATGGGTTAAATAGACAGAAATGTACTCCTGTCTTGTGTAAAAGAAATCTAGAGATACTTGTACACAAACGTCTACAGCAACACTATTCACAGTAGTCAAAAAGTGGAAACAACCCAAATGTCCATTAACAGATGAACAGATAAACAAATGTGGTATATACATATAAGGAACTATTATTCATCCATTAAAAGGAACAGAATACTGATACATAATCCATCCGATGTGCATGAATCTCAAAAACATTATGCTAAATGAAAGAAACCAGACACAAATGGTCACATATACTACGATTCTATGTATATGAAATGTCCATAATAGGCAAATCCATAGAGACTGAAAGCAGACTCATGGTTTCCAGTGACTGAGGGAAGGAGGGAATGGAGCGTGACTGCTTAACGGGTATGGTGTTTCCTTTTGGGGTGATTAATATATCTTGGAACTAGATAGATGTGATCATTTCATAACCTAGTGAATATACTAAGTGCCACTGAATTGTACACTTTAAAATGGTTAATGGACAATTTTATGTTACATAAATTTTATCTCAATTAAAAAAAAAAAAATCCAGAGGTGGGAAATTCAGAACTGGTAGGCAACTTTACGACAACTTGAGGGATCTACACTCTTTCTATCTTACAGTTCTGCCATCTACAGCTTTAACTTTTACCTCATGGTCCAAAATAGCTGCTCAAACTCCAGTAATCACAACTGCATTTCAGCTATCAGGAAGGAGAAAAGAAAAAAGAAGTGACATAGGGAAGGACCCTGAAGAATGACATATACATTGAGATTTGAAGAATGTACAGGAATCAGCCAGAGGAAGAGTGATGAGGAAGAGTTTTCCAGAAGAAGGACTCAGAGGGTACAAGTCTCAGGAAAGTTTGGTGGGAGAAGTCCAGCACAGCTGGCACATGGGAAGTGAGGAGGAGAATCTTGGAGCATGGACTGGATTTCCTAGCCCACCATAGGCCGTCTGGCTCTGGAAATCTGCTATCTTTCCTCTTGCCACCACAGTTCTGGTTCATTTTACCATACCATACTCCAGAGCCTTAAGGAAATTGATTCCATAAAAATAAATGAGAGAAGAGTCTAGAGATGGCCTTTGGTATGCATAAAAGCACACATTTTATCTTCCAGTCAAGGACTTTTTGAAGTTATTTACCTCTCAAAGACAGCTGCCAAGGACCCCATGACTCAAGGGTTCTCTCCCACCTCCTGAAGGCATGTTTTACTGCTGTCCTTCTAGAGGTCCTCTCCATTGTCTCCCTCCTTCTATGACCTCATTCTCAGTGCCAGTGAGAGCCAAGGTAAATTGTGCGGACTTACAGCCAGGGCCAGCTGCTGAGATGTGAACTGGTTATTTGTCTCTGCAGGTCCCAGGGGAGAGGCCTTTGGTAGAACAAGGAGGAGGAAGCCCTTGCCTTAGGTCACCAGTGTCCACGTCTCTCTGTTTTGGCTTTGAATGGAGCTGGGATTGTATGTGCCGAGGGGCACAGCTGGGGCCAACCTGCCCTGGCTGAACCTCTCACACCTGAAGAGAGAAAGCAGGAAACTGCTGTGCTCAGCTAGGGCTCCAGGACAATTTGGTGTGCCCTAAAGATGCCACGGTTTGTTGTGATGACAAGAATGGCAGAGCTGGAGGACCTGAGTCCTGGATGGGTGACAGGATGTTCCCAAGGGCAGAATTTGAAGAGTTAACCTGGTCAGCTCAAGGGTTACAGGTTATCTCATTAAATGTCTTTTGGTGTTAACCCAAGAAAACTCCATCCAAACTGCTAGATTTTTGACCAGGAAAGTTGGGGACAGAGAGGAGACAAGAATGCAAAGATTAATAGGGAATGAGAACTTGAATACTGCTGTGTATATGAATGAACTCTTAGCCGGGAATAACTGCTGCCTGTTGATTCCTAACCACGTGCTTCACTCTAAGTGCATTCATCACACGTTTAAATTCATTTTGTCATTGCTCCAATGCTGTAAGGTGATATGATTATCTCCATTTCACAGGTGAGAAGCTGAGGCTCTAAGAGGTGACATAACTTGCCCAAAGTCACCCAGCTATTAAGAAATAGTGTATGATCTCAAGGTCCAGGATCTTAGTTAATATCCTTCACTGTTTCTCTTTAAACTCTACTAACCAGCATTTCCCTATTCAGGCAGATATGGTGTTTCACAACACAGGAAAAGATGTGAAGAAATCACCAAGCTCCTCTTGGATTCAAAGCAGAAACAAGGTAGCTGAAGATGTGAGATGCCTGGCTGAAGGCTGGCGATGGACAGAGGGTGGAGGAGAAGCAGGGCCCTCTACTTCCTGCCATCTTGCACTAATCTGCAAAACTCCTGATATAAACTGGGTAGTTTCCATTCACCCTTGCAAATCCCCTTTCCACCTCAGTTTCTCTGGGCCTCAGAAGCCTGGCCTCCATGGTCCCCATCAACCCTCTGGCTTCCACTTGGGTTTAGCCAATGGGAGGCAACCCCAAGAGACTCGAGAGCAAGCGAGAAAGGTCAGAGTATTTATTCCCTGCTCCCTCCTGCAAGGCCACAGGTTGGCAGCGGTTGTGCTCCTCTACCAAAGGCCTCAATTCACTGCTGAAGCTACCGCACAGGTCCTACTCTCTCTAAGGGCCCCCTTACCCTTGTTTGTTTCCCTTAATTCCATTCATACCTTTGTTAATAGTTCCTTTGTTAAACTGTCCTCAATAACCCTATTCCAATGAGTCATCTGTTTCCCATTAGGACACAGGGTAATTCAGTACGAGAGTTTTAGGTCTGGAAGGCATGTCAAGTGTCTACTACTAACTTGCTGTATAAAAAAATAAAATAAAATTCAAAAAAATAAAATAAAATAAAACCCCCCAAAAAAGAAAAAGAGTCTACTACTCCGGTGGTTTTCAATTTTTCTAGTGTTACCTGCAGAGATCTAGTCAGAACCGTAATTATAAAACTGATGAAGTTCTGGAAGGTCACGGAACCCTGCCGGCTCCGCATCCTACCCACTCCTCTTCTCTGCCTGCCTCCAACCGCTCCTTGAAATGTGAAGGTTGTAGGGAGCCCACTCCGGAACCAGCTGACCTAATCCAAACCCCTCACTCACACCAGGAGAGAGGCAGTTGGCAAAGTTTCCAAAGTGTCCTTTGTTGGCCCGAGTGGGTCTGATTTATGCCCTGGGCCTTCATCAACAGTTTGCCTCAATATCTTCCAAAGTGTAAAGTCCCGTAAATCTTCCCGGGGAGTGACAACTCGACCGCCGGCCCCTGTTATACAAATACACAGAAATGTCATTAAGGCAACCAAGAGCCCCACTGGCTTTGGCAGAGGTCTTTTCTGCCAGGCTCAAGTTACCTAAAATCAATATTTGAGCAAGGACAAAACCACATGTTTTCAAAACCAAATTAGAGGGGTCTAATACCAGGCCTGGAGATGTGGTTACATCACACGTGCTCCAGCAGGCCCTCTGGGGGCTCTGCCGTTGGGCTTGACCCAGCTGCACAGGCTCCCACCCCTCTGCAGTCACTGGACTTACCTGTCCTGAGTGTGTGACTTCACCAGACAGGTGACACTGAGGGACAGACTGAGCAAGAAATAGGAACTTAGAGGAAGTTAGGTGTGTTCCTTTGTGCACGCCTCAAGCAGTGATTCAGGATCTGTACCAGGCTCGCCACAAAGGCCTGGGAGCCCAAGAGTGAGCAAAGTCATGAGTCTCTGCTCCCAGGGAACTCACACTACAGCCGTGGGAGGAACAGGAGACGATAGGTAAGTTGTTTTTTAATTGAGTTATAGTTGATTTACAATGTTGTGTTAATTTCTGCTGTACAGCAAAGAGACTCAGCTATACCTATATATACATTCTTTTTTATATTCTTTTCCATTATGGTTTATTACAGGATAGATAAACCGAAGTCATTTCAATACCGAAGGACGAGTACCAGGGATGCAGGGAAGTTCAGGATGCCTTTGGAGGCAAACGGCAGGGACAGGTAACCCAGGGGCTGATTAGGGAGCCTGTCAGAGAAGCCTTCCAACAGCAGATATGCTAAAAGGTGCTCTATCTAACCTATTATTCTGGCTTTGTATGTGTGAGGCCCAGGAAAGGAAGGTGGTCAACGAGAGGAGAGAAAACCCTGCCTTCTCCCAGGAGGGAAAAGTGTGAGAGGAAGAATTTGAGCTTTTCTCCCTGTTGTCAAGCTGGGGACAGTAATGGAGCATGCCCAGCTCGGCCTTTCTGGGCCCTCTCTATTTTAGAAACAGTCTGCCACAGACACCCCCCACCATCCTTTCCCCAGATTCTCTGCAAGAGTGTATGGTAAGGATGGGCAGGGTTTTTGCAGCTGGGCCAGCCCACTGGTACCTGTTGCTGTGTGGGTGTATCTTACTCAGAGGGCAGCAACAAGGCCTTTGGCTGCACAGCTGAAGCCATGTTCTCTGGGTAATAAAGCTTTCAGTAACTTTGCTCTCCATCTGCCTCTTGTGTCCTGAGTCTCTCTTAAAAGGGAAGTGTTCACAATAGTTTCCTTCCAAAACAAATAACATGCAAATTGGTTCAGGGTATATTATTAGACACAACTATGGGACACAAAATTTTTTTTTCGTATTGTACTTAGAAAAATAAGATAAAATACGGCAATATATGAACCATGGTTATATTTACGTGTGGTGATACAAGGTTTTCTTATTTTTTTAAGGTAGTTTCTTCTTAAAAAAATCAGTATGTGCTATTTTTCATCTTAAGGGGGGAAATAGGTAAGTGTAATGAAATGGCCTTTCAAATTTGACAAAAATATAAGAGGAACTTGTAAATCCTGAAAAAGACGTTGAGGATCCTGGATGGAGCAGTCCCAAGTGGCTGTCAGAGCAGGCCCGGCCTGTGCTCATTCCCTTTTAACTTCTTAAGGAACTTTGTGTTCAGTGTGCAGGGCTGGAGTCCCTCTCCTCCTGAGGCAGGAGCCTGTGACCTGTCTGTGCTCATCACTTGCCAGGACCCACATGCTGTATGACACGTCTTTCCCTGGGGAGTGAGCTCTGTCACGTCCCTGTGCAGGTGTGCACACCCCGTACCCTCGGCTGGAAATACCTTTCCCCCAAGGCACATGATGAAGACACGATCTTCAGTGTCCCCTTCCCCAGGACATCTTCCCTGTTTTGTCTCTATTTTCCCTAGGCAAACTGGGTAGAGTAGACGTGTTCTACTCTCTACGCGTGTTTAGAATTTAGCTGTGAAAGTACCTGGCACTTTGCAATGGAACTGCCTGTTTACTTACCTGTCTCTCAGCATCAGATCTGCATTCTGTTCACTCCCTGGCTTCTTTAACTAGTCATTTCCTTCAACCAGAACACTGACTATGCTCTACGACAGGCCAAGTACTGGGCACTGGGGGTACAAAAAGGAAAAGACAAAGATTCCGGCTTCCAATGGCTTATTGTCTAATAGAAAAGAACTAATATTTCTCTTCCACAGAGTAAAGTAGAGCTTGGTGGTGAAGGGAAGGTAGAATTTAGCCAAGCAGATGGCAAAAAGTTTTAAAAGAAAGAAAGATCAAGGGAGAGTAAATAGCAGCCAAGACCCAGAAACCTGAAATGGTCCATTTTATGTAGGAACTTACAGGTAATTCAGTATGGTTGGGAGAGTAAGTGCAGTGAGGATGGGACAGAGGGGGCCAGGTGAGGTGGGAAGAGAGTGCAGAGAGGCCACAAAGTGAGGGGTAGGCCTGAGCTAGGATGTCAAGGGCTGTGTGTGCCGTGTTAGGGAGCCTGTACTTTATTCAGTAAGGGATCGAGGGCTGTTGGAGGCTTGGCAGGTCCTAGTCAGATTAGCGAGTCAGGAAGATTGTCCACCACTGTTTTCCCAGCGCCATGAAGAATAGAATCTTAAGAAACATTTGATGCTGAATCAGAACATCCTCGCCTGTCCTCAGACACTCCAGGATCTGAAAGGCCAGGCCTTTCTGCCACGGGGAGGAGCAGCCGCCTTCTCCTGGTGGGATCAGAACTACCACAGTCCTGGCTTTAACAACTTGAACTCCATTCACTATGGTGCTTAATTCACACCCACCCCCAGGTCTCTCTGCTATTACCTACACTGTGTACACATCAGGGTGGGCACAGCAGACACCCTTTCTCTCCCTCCCCCACTTGGTCCATCAACCACCAAGACCTGTGATTTCCATCTCACTTTATCTCCCAGATCAGCCCTTTCCTCAGCATCAGGCTAAACCTGCCAGACTTTAGGCCTCTGGGATAGGCAGCTTCTGAAGTGGGTCCCAGTGCTCCCCTGTATTAGTTGGTAGTGCTGACCTAACAAAGTAACACACAAATGGGGAATTTATTGTCTCACAGTTCTGTAGGCTAGAAGTCTGAGATCAAGGTGTTGGCAGGGTTGGTTCCTTCTGGGGGCTGTGAGGAGAGTCTGTTCCAGGCCGCTCCCCTTGTAGATAGCTGTCCTAAAGTTCACATGGTGGTCTCCCTGTAGGCATCTCTGTCTCCAAATTTCCCCTTTTTATAAGGACACTAGTCATATTGGATTACGGCCCACCCTAGTAGTTTCATTTTAACTTGATTACCTTTGTAAAGACTCTCTCTCCAAATAAGGTCACACTCTGGTGTACTAAGGGTTAGGACTTCAACACATAAATTTTGGGGTGGGAGTGACACAATTCAACCCACAGCCTCCCCCAGTAGTTAGGTCCTCATGTAATCCCCTCCCCCTGAGTGTGGGCCTTTATGCCCCTGCCGTGCTTACTACCAGTGACTGCAGGTGTGTGATTCCAGGTGAAGCATTTTTCTGCAGCTCAGGCTGACCCTGGGGGATCTGACCACACTCCTGACAGCTGGGAGGCATGTCTATATGTCTGTCACAATGAGTGGACACATCACTCAGGTAGAAGGGGCAGAGGGAGGACTTCTAGGAGGAGGTGACACCGAATTCTGAAGGATTTTGCCTAAAGGGAGAGCAAAGGGCATTCAAAGTTGAGAGCTAAAATCAGGAGAGACAGGAAAGGAGTAGGAAGGAAAAAAGACAAGAAGTAAATGAGAGGAATGGCTACACCAGCACTTCTCCACCTTCATGGACCTTCTCTCGTTGTCATGATTCTGGCAGGATAAAAGGCTCACCTTTCACATCACACCCCCTCCTCATTAAACTCACAACCATCAGGGCCTCCTAAGTGCTCCCTCAGGGATTTTTGTCCGTACAACTCAGGCTTCATGGGTGTTGTGTCTTGAACAATGCAGTAAGTTGGGCAGGCGGGGAGGAGGCTGGTTTTAGGGTAGACCTTTTCTGGGTACACAGGTGTACCTACAAATTCTAGGGGGATGTTCAATCCAGTGAGTGGAACAATTAGACCATGAGAGGCTGTGGTGACAGCAGCAGGTTATAGTCTAGAAAAGCGAATAACAGGGCCTGGCATTTAGTAGATTCTCCATAAATATCTGTTGATGAGTTGTCCTGCTCTGTGACGTCCTGGACAAGAAGGGGGGTACACTGACAAGTGCGTGAGTCTAGGGATATGGAACCCTGAGTTAGGAGATACCAGGAAGTCTGGAACAGTGATCAGCATCAGGTAGGATTCTGCAAACAATTGAATCCCAATCAGTATTTCAGCTCAGGGCCCTGGGATTCAAGACAGCGACCACGTAGGGGAGCAAGCAGAAACATGGTCAGCACTGCAGTACCAGGGACCATGGCCAAACCAGGGCATTTCACTTTTTTATTCATCAACACATCCTGTCCTTCATTTGTTCATTCATCCAACTATCCATCCATTCTCTTCTACATGAAATCTTTCCATAAAAGATAGCATTTGACTTCCCTCTCACTTCCTTCTTTTCCAGCCATAAATCCTTTGCAGAGAAGTGATTGTTAGTAAGACAGAATAAAGACAGAAAGGTGTGTCAGCACAAAAATACATCGAAGATTTACTAAGAAAGTTGGTCAATATTAGGAATCAAAATGCTGATTTGGCTTTGAATGTTGATGTTCCACTCTGAAGAATTGGAAGACCCTCAAGATTTATAGATTTACTGCTGCCCCTTCAGGTTGAAGCTGAGATTCTGAGCAGAGGAGGAGGATGTATAGGCAGGAAGTGGGTGTAAAAAAGAGAAGGGGATAGACAAGGGAGGAAGAAAGGCCCTGGATCCCAAATATCTGTATCCGTTGGACTCTGGCACGGGGGATGGCAACATGAGAAAATAAACGTTTCAGATCATCTTTATGTGTTCTCAGAAATAAAAAGGATTTTCATTTTGATGATAAGAAATACCCACAAGTTATCCTGGTATTTTGTTCAAACTAGGACCAACCTTTCCTAGGCCCTGGGGACACCAACATTGATTAAGATACAGTCCCTGCTCTGGGAGTCCCTCACGTTCTGAGGGAGACGGCAGACAAGCAGACAGAGCAACGTGATGGAGGATAGTTGTGTTGATAAGGTGGGCATTGCATCCAGACTTGGCCTTTCAAGAAGACTTAACAGAGGAGGTGTGGTGGCTGAGAGGCTGAATTTTGAAAGAAAGGCTGGAGTTATTCAGACAAAGAAGTAACAAGAGTTGTAGGCAGTAGGAAAAGAGCCAGGGCATGAAACGCTGGTGGTGGTGGTTAGAGAAGAGGTATGAGCAGGAAGGAGAGAGGTGGTAGGGCAAGAACTAGGTCAGGAAGGATCTTGTATGACAGGATAAGAGTTTAAACTTTATTCTGACTGCTACCGAGAGCCATTTGAGGAATATTCCGCAGAACTGTGATCTTAAGTCACCAAGATGGAACTACTGGAATTTCTTGGACGCCTCCAACCGTTTACCTCTGGGTCCTAGGCTCTCATGTCTGGCCTGAAGCTCATGCAGCCTTTGGCTTCATCCTGTGCCTTGGGAGCAAGGACTCACACCCCTGGCCCAGAGGATGGGCTCATTTCCATGACGTTGGGCCACTGGGTGGAGCCTCACTAGGTGGGGCCTTCCAGAAATGAGCTGTACACCCATGATGTCAGAGGGGTGGCACATGGGGAATGGAGTGGGGCGTAACCGCTGCTATCACTGTCCTCCCTCTTTCCTCCTGAGAAATTACAAATCCCTCCCCAGGATGCTGATCAAAGAGTCCTTGCACTTCTGGAGAAATTCAACCTTTTGTAAAACCCAAATTACTTCTGGAAACTGTAGGATTGTGAAAAGACCTCAAGCTTTGTAGTGAAGTTGATCTAGATTTGGATCCTGGCTCTGTTACAAGCTGTGAGACCTTAAGCAAGTTAATTACTTTCTCTGAGTCTTAGTTCTTTACCTATAAGGTGGAGATACCAATGCCTCTCTCACAGGGTTATTAGGAGTATCACAGAAGAAAATATTTGTAATTATCTTTGGCAGTATTATATTAGTTCTGCCCCCAGAGAATTTTCTTCTTGTGGAGTTTTGTTCTTTTATTGGTCATCCAGGGCTCACTCAGTTCAGCTGTTCTGCCCTAGTAAAAGAATTAGGGAAGTATTATTTGAAAACACGGATGCCATTGGCCAAACTGAAAAAATGTGGCTCATCTTGAATTCGTTAGTAAATTACACTAAGTCAGGCACCACGAATTTATGAAGTGGGAGTGCGAAGAGCTTCGGACTCAAGGTACAAGTCCTGAGCTCCTATTTCTGTCTATGTCCTTGGTCAAGTCCCCCCTCTGGAAAATGAGGTCCTTTCTGGTCCCTTCCAGTCTTGATGGTCTCCAGAACAAGCTAATAAATGATGAGACTCCAACGAGTCATGCTTATGGGGGAAACAGGAGATGAAGCACCAAAGGGTGTCCCTCTTTCTTTGTTTATGTAAGTTCTGTGCATTTCCACGCAGGCCTGCAGCTAAGAAGAAATTCTTCCATGGGAAAAGAGTTAAGAAGTTCACGCTCCAAGGATGAATCATAAAATATTCCAAGAATGTCAGAGAGAAATATGACCTACCCCAGGGGACCCCCAGGGGGAGTGAGAGAGGTGAGCAACTGAAGTTGCCACACTCTGAGTCTGGTGCTTTCTGCAGTCTGACTTTAAAGAGATTAACATGATGCAATGCCAGGATGGGACTTCTCTCCACCTGTCTCTATCCCTGTCCTCTGGATACAGAAGTCCTTTCCAGGGCAAACCCATTGACGCTATCTTTGGAATCAGACATCTGGATTCAAAACCCAGTTCTGCCACTTACTGTGTGATTTTGGCCAAGTGAATTCGTCTCTGAGCTTCAATTTCTTTACCTGTCCAAAAGAAATACACATATCTATGCCCCAAGATCTTTTAAAGGACTGAATGAAATAACATAATAAAGCCTTTAGCCTAGTATCCTAGGAGAGAGTCCACCAATGGCAGTTAATATCTTAAGAAAAGGCAGCTGGGTGGAGTGGCCACGTGCTGCGTGCATGGCTCAGGCCCTCTCTGAATCACCCTGCGTCTCGATGGATGAATACAAATTATGAGGTTGGTTTGGTTTCCAAGCATAGATCTAGAGGTCTCTAAAGTATGGGGAGGGGAAGCAGAGACTTCTTCCAGCAACGTAAAGGGAGAAAGAGAGCTTCCAAGAAGCCGAGTGGCCAGAGGAGCAGGCCTGGCTATCCGTCTGAACGTGGACCTGCAGCTGGGCCGATACTGGGAGGGTGGGGCTCTGAGGGGTGTGGTAAGCCCGATGGGATTCATTCAGTAATCATTCAACAACTCTCTGCTGGGCACCTACTATGTGTTAGTCCCTGGTTCTGGAAACTAGAGACACAGAAGAGAACAAGTCATTGCCTCTGCCTTCTTAAAGCTGACATGTTAATGGAGGAACAGAAGTTAAACAAAAATAATTAACTGATATCTTTCAGGTAGTATGTATTTCCCTGATTCAGACAAATTAATCTCAGGTTTCTGAAGGGAGGCAGAAGGGCTGGCAGGGGCCCACAGGTTGGCAGCAGTCTCTGTCCCCAGGTGGGCAGTGTCCACAGTTGGCAGCAGGAGCGATTCACCGTTACTGGGGTTGAAAGCACAGGTTCGGAAGTCAGACAGCCAAGGATGACACCTCACTCCACCAATTTCAAACTCTGGGCCTTGGGCGCATTACTTAACCTCTGGGGGCTTTAGTCTCCTGCTATGTAAAAGAGGTGAAAACACAATTACCTTTGGGGTTGTTATGAGTTTTAAATGAGATGATAGATACAAGGGCTTAGCAAGCACCTAGCTCAGAGTAAATGCTCAATAAAGGTGAACCATTAATTAGACTGCTATTATCCTATTAATTAGCATGACCAGAATGTATGGGTTCATCTGAAATGGATTCCTACAAGAAACAGCAATGGGGTGCATGCGCAAGGAACCCCATGACTAGGGCAGGAGCTCTGTCCTGGATCTAGCAATGAGTGGGAGAAAGCAGAGGGCACTTGGGGTGAACATGAAGGGGGAAAGAAAGTGGGACTCCAGTGGTCAATGCCAAATATGGAACCTAGGCACATTTGGCAGCAGAGCAAAAATAAAGAAGAATTTTCAGACAACCTGAGGTACAAAGAGAAAGTCGGGATTCAAGCCAAAGAGTAGCTAGTCATATCTCATCTTGACTGAACACTTCCATGTGCCAAGCCCTGTGTGTTTGCTATACCGTTTAATAATTCAGCAGTTCTCTGTGGTAGGTATTATTATCCTTTATTTTACAGATGAGGAAACTAAGACTCAAAGAGATTGTAACTTACCAAAAGTCAACCAGCCAGCAAATGTTCTTAAACCTGGATTTGAATCCAGAGGTATCTAATGCCAAAGCCCATGTTCTCAGACATAAGGCCATTCTGTTTTTCCCAAACCCACTTGGCCTGCTTTAATCAGGATGGTTACCTTCATTCAACTGACAAACATTTATTAGGCGTCCACATTGTGCTAGCCATATGCCATGGACTGACCTGAGCTAAAGTCCTCAATAACTCTTAGTAGTATGCAAAGAAGGACATGCAATTGAAGGAGTCCTGCTTGGAAAATGGACAGATCTTTGTGACTAGTAAAGGGACAGTTTCTGACAGCTCGATTCCTCAAAACGTACCTCAAAGGCCACCTAGCTCATGTTTTGGCATGTTGTATTGCACTGAAAATGGTGTTGCAGAATGAATCTGGGTCTCTGAGTCAGAAGACCTGTTGCAGGTCTTGGACATGTCATTTAGCCTACCAGAGCCTCAGTGTCCTCCACTGCAAAACCAGAATTTAAGACTAGAAGCCTAAAAAGACCCTTCTGGGATGACAGAAGGACTTTTGGCCTTGAATTAAAATCTTTGAGCTTCAAGGGAGAGCAGCCAAATGGTGGAACAGAAAGACACTGAGCTTACCTCTTCTCATGAACATACCAAAATCACAACTATTTGCAGAACAGCCATTGATGAAAAAGACTGGCACTTACTAGAAAAGATCTTCTACAGCTAAAGACATAAAGAAGGAACCACAACAAGATGGGTAGGAGGGGCAGACTCATGATACAGTCAAGTCCCATACCCCCAGGTGGGTGACCCACAAACTGGAGAATAATTATATCACAGACGTTCTCCCACAGGAGTGAGTTCTGAGCCCCACGTCAGGCTCCCCAGCCCAGGGCTCCTGTACTGGGAAGATGAGTCTCCAGGGCATTTGGCTTTGAAGTCTAGTGGGCCTTAGTTTCAGGAGTCCCACAGGACTGGGGGAAATAGAGACTTCACTCTTAAGGGCACATACAAAATCTCACACACTCTGGGACCCAGGGCAAAAGCAGTAATTTGATAGAAGCCTGGGCCAGACCTACCTGCTGGTCTTGGACAGTCTCTTGGAGAGGTGGGGGTCAGCTATGGCTCACCCTCGGGACATAAACACTGGTGGCAGCCGTTCCTGGGAGCTCTTTCTATCATGTGGATGATGGTGCTGGTGGGCACCATTGTGGAATCCTCCCTTAGATCATTCATGCCAAGACCTAGCTCCAACCCAACAGCCTATAAGTGCCAGTGCTGGGACTCCTCAGGCTAAGCAACTAACTGGGCAGGGACACAGCCTCATCCATCAGCAGACAGGCTGCCTAAAGATCTTCTGAGCCCACACCTGCCTCTGGACATGGCCCTGCCCACCAGAGGTCCCAGGACCCAGCTCCACCCACCACTGGGCAGCCACCAGCTCCAGAATCTCCTGAGCCCTGGCTCTGCCCTCCAGGAAGCCTGCTCCAGCCTCTGGACCAGCCTCACTCACCAGAGGGCAGACACCAAATGCAAGAAAACCACAGTCTGGCAGCCTGCGGACCCAGCCTGCTGACAGCAGAGCAGACCCTACCCTGGAACCAGCTGGGCCACGGCCCTGCCCACTAGCAGGCCAACACAAGCTTTGAGACACCCCAAACCCCATATCCAACTGCGTCAGGAGCCAGCCCCACACCCCCACCAGATCTGACACCAGGGATTCCTGGGCCCTGCAACCAGACTCATAGACCTGGCTCTGCCTGACAGCAGATCTGTCCGGCATTAACCCTAGGACCTGGTTTCACCCACCAGTGGGCGGGCACCAGCTCCTGAGTCTTCTGAACCCTGACTCCACCCACCAGTGAGCCAGCACTAGCCCCGGGGCCTCCTGGGGTTCTGCAGTCAGCCACCTTGAGACCTGGCCCTGCCAACAAGCAGCTGGCAGCCTCTGTATAAAGCAAGGCCTGGCAACCAACCAGACTGGAGGCCAACCAAGCCTACCAGGCTGTTTACATAGTCAGCCGAACATAACAGAAGGACCCATGAAGCCCTCACGGGGGAACCCCTGGAGCACATAGCTTGGGTAACAAGAGGGGAGCGCACTGCTGGGACGCATAGGATATCTCCTACGGAAGACCACCTCTCCAAGCCTGGTAAATGTAATTAACCTACCAGATACCTAAAAATACAAACAGCAACTTAGGCAAAATGAGGTGACAGAGTAACATGTTCCAGATGAAGGAACAAGACAAAATGCCAGAAGAAAAAGTAAGTGAAGTGGAGACAGACAATCTACCCAAGAAAGAGTTCAGGGTAGTGATCATAAAGATGATCAAAGAACTCAGGAGAAGAACAGATACACAGAGTGAGAAGTTAGAATTTTTTTAGCAAAGAGTTAGAAAAGATAAAGAACAACCAAACAGAGATGAAGAATAAAATAACTGAAAGGAAAAATACACTAGAAGGAATCAACAGTAGACTAAATGATACAGAGGAATGGATCAGGGAGCTGGAAGACAGAGTATTGGAAACCACTGCTGCTCTACAGAAAAAAAGAAAAAAGAATGAAAAGAAATGAGGACAGCTTAAGCGACCTCTGGGACAACATTAAGCACACTAATATTCGTATTATATGGGGTTGCAGAAGGAGAAGAGAGACAGGTTGAGAACATATTTTAATAGATAATAGCTAAAAACTTCCTGGGAATTCCCTGGCAGTTCAGTGGTTAGGACTCAACACTCTCACTGCCAGGGCCCTGGGTTCAATCTCTGGTTGGGGAACTAAGATCTCGCAAGCTGTGTGACATGGCAAAAAAACAAAACAAAAAAAACAAAACAAATAGCTGCAAACTTCCCTAACCTGGGAAAGGAAACAGTCATCCAAGTCTAGGAAGTGCAGAGAGTCCCCTACAGGATTAACCCAAAGAGGAACACACAAAGACATAATGTAATCAAAATGTCAAAACTTAAAGGTAAAAAGAGAATCTTAAAAGCAGCAAGGGAAAAGCAACAAATAACATACAAGGGAACTCCCAGAAGACAATCAGCTGACTTTTCAGCAGAAACTGTGCAGGCCAGAAGGGAGTGGCATGATATATTCAAAGTGATGAAAGGGAAAAACCTACAATCTAGAATACTCTACCCAGCAAGGCTCTCATTCAGATTTGATAGAGAGATCAAAAGCTTTACAGACAAGCAAAAGCTAAAAGAGTTCAGTACCACCAAACCAGCTTTACAAGAAATATTAAAGGAACTTCTCTAAGTGAAAAAGAAAAGGCCACAACTAGAAACATGAAAATTACAAAATGAAAAAGCTCATCAGTAAAGGCAAACATACAGTAAAGTTAGCAAATTGTCTACATACAAAGCTAATAGGAAGGTTAAAAAACAAAAGTAGAAAAATAATCTATATCCACAATAATTAGTTAAGGGATACACAAGTTACATGTAAAATATGATATTAAAAGAAGTAATCATGAGGGGAGGAGAGTACAAATGCAGGGTTTTTAAAATGCATTTGAACTTAAGAGATCAGCGACTTAAAACAATCATGCATCTATATAGATGGCTATATAAAAACCTTATGCTAACCACAAACCAGAAACCTATAATAGACATACGCACAAAAAAGAAAAAGGAATCCAGATATAACACTAAAGATAGTCATCAAATCATGAGAGAAGAGAACAAAATAAGAAGGGAAAAAAATGTTCTACAAAAACAACCTCAAAACAATTAACAAAATGGCGATAAAAACATACATATCAATAATTACATCAAATGTAAATGGACTAAATGCTCCAATCAAAAGACATAGAGTGGCTGAATGGATACAAAAATAAGACATGTGTATATGCTGCCTACAGGAGAGTCACTTCAGATCTACAGACATACACAGACTGAAAGTGAGGAGATGGAAAAAGGTATTCCATGCAAATGGAGGTCAAAAGAAAGCCCGAGTTGCAATACTTATATCAGACAAAATAGACTTTAAAATAGAGACAGCTACAAGAGACAAAGAAGGACACTACATAATGATCAAGGGATCAATCCAGGAAGAAGATATATAATTGTAAATATATAAGCACCCAACACAGGAGCAGCTCAATATATAAGGCAAATATTAGCAGACATAAAGGGAAAAATCGACAGTAACACAGTAACAGTAGGAGACTTTAACACTCCACTTACATCAATGGACAGATCATACAGATAGAAAGTCAATAGGAAAACACTGATCTTAAATGACACATTAGATCAGATTGAGATTGACTTAATGAATATATATAGATATACACACAAAAAAAGAAAAAGGAATCCAGATATTCCATCTGAAATCAGCAGAATACACATTCTTTTCAAGTGCACAGGGAACATTCTCCAGAATAGATCACACGCTAAGCCAAAAAACAAGCCTTGGTAAATTTTAAAAAATTGAAATAAAATCAAACATCTTTTCTGACCATAATGCTATGAGACTAGAAATCAACTACAAGAAAAAAAAATGCAACAAACACAAACATGTGGAGGCTAAACAGTGTGCTACTAAATAATCAATGGATCAATGAAGAAACTAAAGGGAAATCAAAAAACACTTGGAGACAAAGGAAAACGAAAACACAATAATCCAAAATCCATGGGATGCATCAAAAGCAGTTCTAAGACAGAAGTTTATAGAGATACAAGCTTACCTCAGAAAACAAAAATCTCAAATAACCACCTAACCTTACACCTAAAGAACTAGAGAAAGAAGAACAAACAAAATTCAAAGTTAGCAAGAGAAAAGAAATCATAAAAATCAGAGCAGAAATAAGTGAAATAGAGAATAAAAAAAAAAATAGAAAATATCAATGAAACTAAAAGCTGGTGCTTTGAAAAGATAAACAAAAGTGATAAGCCTTTAGCCAGACTCAAGAGAAAAAGGGAGAGAGCCCAAATCAATAAAATCAGAAATGTAAAAGGAAAAGTTACAACCCACACTACAGAAATACAAAAGACCATGAGACTACTATGAACAACTATATGCCAATAAAATGAACAGCCTAGAAGACATGGACAAATTCTTAGAAATGTACAATCTAAAATATGAACAGACCAATTATCAGTAATGAAATTGAATCAGTAATAAAAAAGACTCACAACAAACAAACGCCCAGAACCAGATGGCTTCACAGATGAATTCTACCAAACATTTAGAGAAGTGTTAACACCCATCCTTCTCAAACTCTTCCAAAAAATTGCAGAAGAAGGAACACTCCCAAACTCATTCTACAAGGCCACAAACACCCTGATACCAAAACCAGACAGAGATACTACAAAAAAAGAAAAGTACAGACCAATATCACTGATCAACATAGATGCAAAAATCCTCAACAAAATACCAGCAAACAGAATCCAACAACACATTAAAAGGATCATACACCACGATCAAGTGGGATTTATCCCAGGGATACAGGATTTTTCAATATCCACAAATCATTCAGTGTGAAACACCACATTAACAAATTGAAAAATAAAAACCATATGATCATCTCAACAGATACAGAAAAAGCTTTTGACAAAATTCAACATCCATTTATGATAAAACTCTCCAGAAATCGGGTATAGAGGGAACATACCTCAACATAATAAAGGCCATATATGACAAACCCACAGCTAACATCATACTCAATGGTGAAAAGCTGAAAGCACTTCCTCTAAGATCAGGCACAAGACAAGGATGCCCACTCTCATCACTTTTATTCAACATAGTATTGGAAGTTCTAGCCACAACAATCAGATAAGAAAAAGAAATTAAAAGGAATCCAAATTGGAAAGGAAGAAGTAAAACTGTCACTGTTTGCAGATGACATGATACTATACATAGAAAATCCTAAGTACACTACCAGAAAACTAGTAGAGGTCATTAATGAACTATGTAAAATTGTTGGATACAAAATTAATATACAGAAATCTGTTGCATTGCTATACACTAACAACAAATTATTGGAAAGAGAAATTAAGGAAACAATCCCATTTACCATCACACCAAAAAGAATAAAATACCTAGGAATAAACCTACCTAAGGAGGTAAAAGACCTACAGTACAAACAGATGGAAAGATGTACTATGTTCTTGGATTGGAAGAATTGTTATTGTTAAAATGACCATACTACAGATTCAATGCAATCTACAGATTCAATGCAATCTACAGATTCAAGGCAATCTACAGATTCAATGCAATACCTATCAAAACACCAAGGGTATTTTTAACAGAACTAGAACAAATAATTTTAAAATTTGAATGGGAACAAAAGACCATGAATAGCCAAAACAACCTTGAGAAATAAGAACAGAGCTGGAGGAATTATGCTTCTGGACTTCAGACTATACTATAAAGCTACAGTGATCAAAACAGTATGATATTGGCACAAGAACAGATACATAGATCAATAGAACAGAATAGGAAGTCCAGAAATAAACCCACACACTTATGATCAATTAATCTATGACAAAGGAGGCAAGAATATACAATGGAGAAAAGATGGTCTTTTCAAGTGGTGTTGGGAAAACTGGACAGCTACATGTAAAGGAATGAAATTAGAACATTCTCTAACACCATATACAAAAATAAACTCAAAATGGATTAAAGACCTAACTGTAAGACTGGAAATCATACAATTCCTAGAGGGAAACATAGGCAGAACACTGACAGAAACCGTAGCAAATTTTTTTTGGATCTGTCCTTTAAAGCAAAGGAAATAAAAGCAAAAATAAACAAATGGGACCTAATGAAGCTTAAATTTTGCAGAGCAAAGAAAACCGTAGACAAAATGAAAAGACAATCTACTGAATGGCAGAAAATATTTGCAAATGATATGACCAATAAGGGGTTAATATCCAAAATATATAAACAGCTAATACAACTCAACATCAAAAAAACAAACAACCTGATTAAAAAATGGGCAGAAGACCTGAAAATACTTTTTTTCCAAAAAGGACATGCAGATGGCCAATGGGCACATGAAAAAGATGGCCAACATCACTAATCATCAGGGAAATGCAAATCAAAACCACAATGAAATATCACCTCACATCTGTCAGAATGGCTATCATCAAAAAAACACAAATAACAAATGTTTTGAAGAAAAGGGAATCCTTGAACACTGTTGATGGGAATGTAAATTAGTGCAGCCACTATGGAAAACAGTATGAAGGTTTCTCAAAAAACTAAAAACAGAACTACCATATGACCCAGCAATTCCACTCCTGGGTATATACCTGAAAAAAATAAAAACACTAATTCAAAAAAATACATGAACCCCAATGTCCATAGCAGCATTATTTACAATTGCCAAGATATGGAAGCAACCTAAGTGTCCATCAGCAGATGAATGGATAAAGAAGCTGTATATACAATGGATATATATACAACAGAATACTACTCAGCCATAACAAAGAATGAAATTTTGCCATTTGCAACAACATGGATGGACTTGGAGAGTATTAGGCTAAGTATAAGTCAGACAGAGAAAGACAAATTCTGTATGATATCACTTATATGTGGAATCTAAAACATACAACAAACTAGTGAATATAACAAAAAAGAAACAGACCCACAGATATAGAGAACAAACTAGCAGCTACTAGTAGGGTGAGGGAAAGGGGGAGGGGCTATACAGGTATAGGGGATTAAGAGGTACAAACTTTATGTATAAAATAAGTTACAAGGATATATTGTACAACACAGTGAATACAGTCAATATTTTATAAAAACTATAAATGAAGTATAACCTTTAAAAATTGTGAATCACTATATTTTATACCTGTAACATATATAATGTACAGCAACCATACTTCAATAAAAAATAAATAAAATAAAATAAAATCGTTGAGCTCAAATCCCACCTCTACTGCAAGTCTACTCTGTGAATTTTGGTGATTCAACCTCTTATACCCACCCCATCTCACATCCTGGGTTTCTTTGTTAAACAGAGGTAATTGATTAATCCACATTCAATGAATCTTTCAAGTGGTGGCTGTTTCCTCCCCCACATTCTTGCATCATGGGGACGAGACTAGAGATTGATTAGGTGTCTTCCTTCTTACATCCAGCCCATTGTCCCATGCCTCTCCAAAAATTCACCAGCTTAGGAGCTCATCAGACACCTGACAGCTGGGAGAATGAGTGCCTGATCTGGGGGTACAGCACTACACTTGTACCACTCAGCTCTACTTGCTTTGAATAATAAGTTCAACTTAACTGAATAGCTCCTCTCGGAGCCTGTTTTTTTTTCCCAGTGAAACTTACGAGAGGAAAGTTAGTGGGATGAACTAGTCCCTGCCACTGCAGTTGGTCTCCTGGAGGCAACAGATTTGCCCTGGTCATCATGTCCTTCCTGTCCATTTACTATTAAAATTGGTCACTGGAGTACCAGAAGATGCCCCCGTGATCCCCCTGGGTGTCAAACCAATCCCTCCATGCCCCCATTGTATAATAGCAGCCCCACCTCCTGCTGATGATCAGAATCAATGAACTCTAAGTGGTGATTCCTTTCCTTGCCTGCTGGTCTTTTGACATAAAAAGCCCAAGGTGACCAGGAGGTAGAGATAGCTTAAAGTTTATTGGGATTCTTAGAGTGCATCCTGGTGGAAGTATTCTTCTTTTGGGAGCCAGTGCCTCTAAATCCACAAAGTCCAGAGCTGTGGGGATTAAAACACAGATTCTCCAAGTGGATCACTAGGAGCCATGGTAGACAAGACACTCTTACTTTTACTCCTTTGTTCCTGGACCCCTGAATTCTACCTACTGGGGACACAGCACCATATAGTGGTCATTGAGTTAGCATGTTTACTGCATCCTGGAAGATAGTGCTCATCTTTGCAAGGTGCCATTTCAAGGCTGGCACTTTAGACGCTTCTTCAAAAGGCCATTCCATCACTTTATCAGGGGGCAGCTTGTGGATTATACAATATATGATAGGACCAATGGACCTCATCATATGTCACGCCTTATGTCCTTTGCCGTAAAGTGGATTCCCTGGTGTAATGCAATATTAAGCACAGTAGACTCTCTTATTAATGGATTGAACACTCTGTAATCTTTGGATGGTGGTCCTGGCCAAAGACTCGCAAGTAGAAAAGGCAAACCTATACCCAGAATATGTGCCACCAAGTGACCCCTACTATTTGAGGAATCTATCATCCGCACTGCTATCAGGGAGCCTAGTTCTGTGATATTATCTTCTACAATTAGCTCAGACCCCAGTAGGACAGGCAACTAAGCTTCTCAATAATGCTTGTTCTCCTCTGTCCAAATCATTCCCTTTTGTGTTGGTAAACTGAGTGTCCTCCCACAAAACATGATTAATTGGTGAGTTTTCTAGCCTTTCCTGCATGTTCACTCTAATATGCCCACTTCTTTTGATCCCTTCTTCCATCATCTGCCATGGCCATTCTGTTGATTCTACTTTACCCAGTGTTGGTTAACACTTTTTTTGAAGCTTCTGGGATCCACTGTATCATCTCCTGAGGTTTTCCCCAGGATATTAAATCTTATTTCACAGGATAGTATTATACAAATGAACTATCATTTATCCTACTTTATGTCCTGCTTTCCTTGATCCATCACTCTTTGGATGCAGGTCCAAATGCACTCTCCCAGCTCTTGCTGGTTTGTGTTGTGTAGGTCTTTCAGCTCCTTCAGGGTATAGGCCCTCTCCTTCTTCAGCAGGCCTAGCACTCCATCAGACTGGTTATATTAGGACTTGATGTATTTTCTGGTCTGGAGGCCATGAGGAGAGGTGGAGATGGATCCTTGTTGGGGGGATTTTGTCTTGAAAGTCAAAACTGCACTATTTCTATAAGCCAAGAGGGCTCAGAGATATGTTGGGTCCTAAGGTTTTCACATGCAATCAACCTAGGTGTCCCCACCCCAAGTCTCAGGATTCTTTTCCTTCCCAAACAAGGGCTTACCCCTGCTTTAGCTCGTTCACCGTGGTTGAGAATTCAATCTTCTCTAAAGCTCTGCTACCTTCATAATTAAGTTCTGGGACTGAGACTCTGTTTTTTCTGCCCTCTGCCTGTCTGTATGCTGTATGCTGCCAAGGAGGACCTCTGACTCACATTTTGTCATAAATTGGTGATTAATCACCCCAGTCTTTCATACCTTTTTCCAATGTGTTAATTATACTTAACCATCTGATTCCTTTGTCCTTATAATTACTCTTTCCCATAAACCTCTTAAATGGTTGAGATATTGCATGGCTAGTGCATTCCTTTCCACTGGTATCCCATTCACCACTAATTGAAGTGTTAACAATTGTATTGTCAGGGCTATCAGGGCTCTACATATCACCAGCAATAGGGTATTCATTGCCTTTCAGGATGCCCATTCAGTTAGCCCCCACTGAGACAAGGGGTCAGGTCTTTGTAACCCTGCATCAACAAGCCATTGGATGTGAACTGCCCCTAGAGAGTGGGTGCAAAATGTGATCAAGGTAGCTCCTTTAGTTGAGGGGCAGTTCCAGGGGAGAGGTGCAAATGTGAGCCGCCAGCTGCTTCCAGAAGCCAGGGGACTGAAAACCTTCATCCTGATATGGGCCACTCAATACAACATTCTCTACAATAACTTGACATTATAGGAACAGTCTTACCACCATCATTCACACTGCAACTGAATGTCAAATGCCATCTTACCAGTAAGGCCTCTCCCTGGCACTCTGTTCCTCTCACTCTGTTTCCTTTTTCTCCACAGCACTTATCTCCATCTGAAACTCTGGTTTATTATTTATCTCCTACCGTCAGATTGTATACTCGAGACTTAGGGTACCCACTACCAAGAAGAGGATCTGGCACAAGACAGACCCCCAACAAATAGAAATGAAATACCAAATATTTATATAAACCTACTCCGTGCATCTCACTGGAACTGATGTGAGGACTAAAATCTCTAATGTGTAGGAATCTAGCTCACAGTATACACTTAATACAAATAAATAATATAAAAAAATATAAATGTAAGTAAAGAAACGTTTGTGAATATATGCCTTTATATATGGCCTTGGGATAAGGAAAGGACCTTTCTTCTTTGAGGAAAGATACTGCAATTTGAGCAATTCAGCAGCATGGAACAGAGACTGAACTCCTTATCCAGAACTTAAGGGCAGGCCTTTGACTCTCCATAAGGTAGGGAGATTTAAGACTAGCTTTTATTTCTTCCAGCACCAGCATTTAATTGCAGACTTAACAGGGTCTGAGGTCTATGAAAGATTCACCTTGTTTCTCTGAATGTGTACATTATTTACCATAGAGTCTATAAAATATTTACCTTTTTCTCAGCCAACTGCACCCTGCTCAGTCTTAACTACCTCACTGCTGCTCAAAGCTGATCAAATAGGTGGCCGGCATCTCTCCAGAAATGGATGGAGTGAGCAGCTGGAAAGGAACCACATTTGATGCATTTGTCAGAGCACATAGCAGTCAAGGGTGTTGAAAGCCTTTCTGAAGGTACTAGGGAGAGGTGTGGGTCTTTAATCCCTTCCCACTTCTAACTACCTACCTACATCTATTCAGGGTGCACTTATAGAACAGCTACTGTCAGCTAGAGGTCTTGAGAAGATGGATGGGAGGAACACACATTCCTATGTCCTTGGAGAAGACAAGCCCGATGATAAAGAATCACGGCAAGAAGAACACCCAGATATTGGGCTAACTCTCCATATGACCAGAGTGTGCAAAGCACATGGCCTTATGAACTAGATTTCTAGGTTGAAATTCCACCTTACTCCCTCACTTATGAGCATATAACCCTGGACAAATTGCCTAACTTCTGGTTGCCTCAGTTTCCTCAGGACATTAATAGTCCCAATTTCATGGGGTTACTAAGCATACAGTACCTGACACATAGAAAGCACTCAATAAAGGTTAGAGATGAGGAGAAAGGGGAGGACAATCCTAAGGATAGCTCTATGTGGTAAATATGTTATGATCCTCACTTTATAGATGAGGAACTGAGATTTAGAAAATTTAGTACTTTGCCAAAATTTACTTATTGAGCGGAAGAGCCAGGATTCAAGCTCATGTCTGCCTAATTCCAAAGACTCTACTTATAATCACTGCTTACACAAACATACATCCACACATGCACACATTCATACACAGGAAAACATGGCATAATCATCATCTGTACCACGGTTTCAGTGATACTACCAACCAACCTTCAATGAGATGAGATTTTCTTGCTATTTGCCCTTATAGCACCTCTTTCACTACAGTCATCATGATTGTAATAATTTATCAATTTGATCATTATTTGCTACAGTCTGGGTCCCTCCCTAAACTGTATGCAGACAGGTGCTTGTATTTATCATGTATTCCCAGTGCCTTGATGAATATTTCATACACACTGTCATTTAATTTCCACAATAATGTTAAGATGTAAGCAATATTTTTCTCCCATTTTATTGCTAATGAAACTGAGGCTCAAAGAAACCCGATAACTCATAGAAGAACCCACAGCTAAAAATAGGAGAACCCAGCTCAATCTATTCCAAAGCCCATGCCCCTCTATTGGGCCATACTCTCCCCCAAAGGAAGGAAGAAGCCAGTGTTCAAGGGTAGAGGAACAAATTTCTACATATTAAGTGCCACCATGGCAGGCATCATACTGAAATTCATTATTGACGCTATCTCTTTTACTCCTCAAGACAAATTAATGTTCAAAACAAGATTGTTTTCTAAGACAAGTTTTTTTTGCAGACTCAGATGCAATCCCTGCTGGGCTGAGCTGGTGTGGGGGGAAGAGGAGGCTGGCACTGAGCATGAAGCGACTGGGGAAAACTGACAAGGCTACAAAGCCCTTCAGTGTAGCTTTGCTCCAATACTTCACGTTCAAAGAATAAGGCCAGCTCAGTTGGGGCTCAGGCAAAGGCCAAGTTCAGGAGCTCAGTCCTGGCAAGGTGGGGAGAGGGAGGGATCAGGAGATAAGTCAGATGCTTTGACCCCATCATTTTGACTCTGACTCATACGGCACTACCTGTTTGCTATACTAATGCTCTTTCTCTTATGCTCTTGAAAAAGAAAATACAGGTACCATTGATCTTCTTCATCTTTTATGTTCAATTGCTGGTTGATTCTTAATGAACACTACTGGTAGAAGTACTTGGCACAAAACAAAGTTGATAATGATAAAACCACACATAGTATAATGTGTTACTGACTACCAGTTAACAGAAATATCAACCCTTCTTAAATAAGAATAGATTTTCAAACTGAATTTTATAGAATTAATGTTCACAAAAGTAAATTGACAGTGGCAGAAGCTATAATCAGTTCAACTGAACATGGAAAAAATAATGATTGATTAATATAATACTCATTTTACAATTCACAAAGAAATATTTGATTCTAATAAAATTTCAGTGGGGGCTTCCCTGGTGACACAGTGGTTAAGAATCCGCCTGCCAATGCAGGGGACACGGGTTCGAGCCCTGGTTTGGGAAGATCCCACATGCTGCGGAGCAACTAAGCCTGTGCACCACAACTACTGAGCCTGTGCTCTAGAGCCCGCGAGCCACAACTACTGAGCCCGCATGCCACAACTACTGAGGCCTGCACGCCTAGAGCCCGTGCTCCACAACAAGAGAAGCCACCGCAATGAGAAGCCCGCGCACCACAACAAAGAGTAGCCCCCGCTCACCACAACTAGAGAAAGCCTGTGCACAGCAACGAAGACCCAATGCAGCCAAAAATAAATAAATAAAATAAAAAAATTTCAGTGGGACAGTCAGAAATAGTGAATTGTGCTGTACAGAAATTCAATCAAATTTATAAACTGGCTCAATAGAATTTTCTCCAGAAAACAAATTTTTGGATCAACATGAGTACAATTTTGATGAAAATAGTTGTTTCATATAGTAACAGCTTAAACAACTTTTGGGTCATATGCAAGGTCTCTGAATATCTTATTCATCTTACCCAGGGTCTGGTGCTGCTCTGGGGGCCTTACTTAATGTTATCTCTTATCCTTACGACAACCCTTTGTTATAGGATAGCAATCCCCCGGTTTTCAGATAAGGAAACAAACCAGAAAAGGTAAGCAATTTGCCCAGGGTAGCCCATGATTTAGTACCAGGGCCAGGATTATTTGTTGATTAAAACAGAATAGTCTCATGGAATAATGGTCACCTGGACCTCCCTTCCTAGATTTCAGGACATTTTGCAAGGGGCGGAGGTTCCTCTTTATTTCTTGGCCTCTCCAGAAAGGCAGGTGTGGCTGTGCCACTTTTCAGGTGGAAATGTTGAGACCTCAGGAGAGAAATGCACTAGCCTAAAGCTTCACATTGTATGAAGGGTTTGAGCTTTCCCTGATCCCCAATCCACCATTCTCTTTACTCAATGAAATGACCTGCATTATAATGCTATCTCTAGAGGGGTGGGATAGGGAGGGTGGGAGGGAGGGAGACGCAAGAGGGAGGAGACACAGGGATATATGTATACGTATAGCTGATTCACTTTGTTATACAGCAGAAACTCACACACCATTGTAAAGCAATTATACTCCAATAAAGATGTTAAAAAAATAATAATAAAATAAAACAGATAACTAATCAGGAAAAAAAAAAAGTAACTAGAAGCAGGGAGCTCTCTACTCCAAGAAGGGTAGAGTTGTATGGAATGTAAAGTGATTCATTCAGGGCTGATAGTATTCAGGGAATTTTGTCTCCCCACCAACCCCCATCCCCCAAAGTAAAACTATCCATCAAAGATAGCCAAATTAATACATCTTTCAAAGAACAGCCCATGGTCCCTGCACTCGTTATTCAACACTCAATGAAGGGAAGGAGCCTAAGCTGGTCATTTGCAACATATTAATATCAATGTCTTCTGTTATCACTGGTTTCTCCACGAAGCAGATTTCTCCTATCTGTTCAACAGCTATCTAAACTGGGGGTTCATGAGGAAAAGAACTAAACACATTTCAGGTCTCTGGGGAAAGAAATTAAATGTTTCTATTATGATTTCCATTTTTTAAAATCCAAATCAATAAAATCATACTGAACCTTATTTCACGTTCCTGGCATGACACCTTAGTGTCCTGTGATGAAGAAGCAATTTTATAGGACAACTTAGGGGATCACCTGCCCTGGTTCAGGGGATCACCAGACCTTTCAGTTTTAAAACTGAACACAGTGTCAGGCAAATCTGGATGGTTGACCACCCTACTTGTTCACTACTGTATTATCAATACTAGCAACCATGCTAGTACCTGGTGTGTAATGACCCTCTGCTACTCCCACTAGAGTTCTCAGTGCCTTGATTTCTTTCCCTGTAGAATGGGAACAAAGGGGGCTAATACTTGTCCCGTCTCATTCACAGTGTTATTGTTCTATATAGTAATGTTGAGGAAGGACTGTTACTGTTATTTTTTTAACTTATTACATCTAGTAAAGTAAAAGAGAATTTAAATAATCTCTGAAAAATGCTATCCAGAGTGTCAGCTTTTTGAGACCGGAACAATGTTTTCCTGTATTATGGCATGCAGTACAGTGCCTGGCAGAAAAGATGCTCAAAAACCTAGTCAGATGAATAAAAGAATGAGTAAGTGGATAGTTAGATGAATAACTACATGAATGAACATAAAGGGATTAAATTAACTCATTTCATAGGATTATTTTCAGAGACACAAGTTTAATCCAACCCCTGCATTTTTCAGAGCCCACATACAAACAACAAATTCTTGATAGGGTTAAGATTAAAACTGGGTCATTTCAATATACTAAAATATGGTAAAAAAAAAAAAAAATCCCAATTAACTGTACTCATTTTCCCCAATGATATTTTTTTTCCCCAGCACCAGAAACTTTAATTCAACCTGTAGTTTACAGCTCTTCTTTCAACAGAAGCCTGAGGGCTTGTCTAACAGCAGAGCACTTGGGTTTGAATCCCACCTCACATCTACTCTCTGCTCTTATACCCAGATAGTGATAAGCTTCAGAGATGGCTTCAGAGAAAGACCTGAGAAGCTGGAGGGGGCTGTCCAGGAGCCCAGGTCATCAAAAGACATTAGCATCAGCATCAAGAAATTGCAAGTTGTACCAGAAGCCTGACCAAAGCAAGCTAGAAATCTCAACCTGCTTCCATCCTTTCTTCTACGTTGCTTTTCCAAATCCAATCTCCTTCTAGGCCCCCGTCAAATTTCTCCTCTTGTCTCTTTGGCTTCTGTCATAGTTAAGACTCCATTAGACTCTGAGTAACTTGAGGACAAGGACCTACTTTATTCATCTCTAGATTCCAGCACTTAGCAAAGTGCCTTGTAGCATAGGAGCTCAAGAGGCATAAGAATGAATAAATGAATTTAATGCCTAAAAGTTCCAGTAGTACCCCAAATTACAACATCTGTGCCTAGCTTGAAGTGTGGTTTTGAGAAATGTTAAATAAATGTGTGAAATAATGAATAAATGATTGATATGAATGACTACTATTAATGGACTATTGATTATGTGCCAGGCACTGGCTAGGAACATTTTGTATGCTATCTTATTTAATCCTTTCAATCATTTTCTCTGTAGTGCTTAGCACTATCTAACATACCATATATTTTAACTTATTTACCTTGTCTACTATCAGTCTCCTCCTCAAGAATTTAACCTCCACAAGGCCCTAAATCTTTGTCTATTTTGTTCACTGCTGCTTCCCCTGCTTAGAAGAGTGCTGGTACCAAGTTTATATTCAATAAATATTCATGGTATGAATATTGAATAAATATTACTATCCTTACCTTGCATAGAAAAAGCTAAATTTAGTGATGCTAAGAAAAAAATCCCTGATCTTGTGTCAGACATTTCAAGTCTTGCATGCTTTCACTAAAAACTGGTCACACATTATGATGTAGGTAATATCATTATTCTAGCAGGGTGGACACTGAGACTCAGGAAGATAGGATCCCCGGCTCGAATCAGAGAACAGTTCACCTAATAAAGGGCTGGGTCACAGTTCAAACCCTAGTTCGTGTGGCCTCAAAACTCTTGCTCTTGCCATGACCTCAATCCACCTTGCAATGAGAAGGCAACCCATCCCTGAATTAGAATATTCACGGGAAGGTGTTGCACACCTAGGAAAAATCGAGAGACCCCATTACAACCCAAGTCAATTTAGAAAGACCCCATTGAACAAAGAGCATCCTTTTAACGTTAACAGTGCAATAAATGTTGAATGCAGGAGATTAGAAAAAAGTTATTCGGAGGAGAAAGACATGCCAATAACTTGAGCTCTTAATGAGATGCCCACCGCATCTAGGATGAAGCAGTTTCCCAGGGGATTATTTGATGTGGAAGGAATAGTAAGCAGCTCTTTAGTGGCACCCAGACACATCCTCTCACATACACACCTGCTCAGGGCTCAGTGAAGACAGTGCGTAAATGTCTGGAATATTACATAAAAGCTGTCTGCCCAACCAGTCAAAGCTATTAAAATCCATCTTGCTGAAACGAACCCTGAGAGCAGGTCAAACAAATCTAATTTTTATTGTTCCTTAAGGAGATGACTGTGTCAGAGACAAAGGAGAGAGGCAAGAGGCCAGTTAGAAAGAAAAAAAAAAAAAAAACCCTAAGAGGCCTTAAAAAATTAAATGTTCAAAAGAACCATGGCAGGCAAGATAAATGATATATTACAGTGCTGGTTTAAACCTAATTGATGACTAATGTTGTAATGCATCTGAACCTACACTGATCTATTATCCGTCTGGTTCAGGATGAAGGGACACTGGGAGGAGAAAAATTGCTAACTGTTTTAACCTGATGGAACTTTAAAAAAATAACCAGCCCAGTTACTTTAAAAGATAAATGGCTCGGTGGTGACCTCCTAATGTATATCAGGGTCTTGCAATGCAAAATCAAATGTTAATTAAATAGAATCCAGTGCAGGAACAGTGCAGAAGGAGCATGGTTTAGAGCCCAAGAGGCCATAGGGAATTGTGTTGTCGGGTTTCAAAGAAACTACCAGTGGAGAGGCAGTAATGGCAGACCACATAGGAGTAATCGAAAAAAATCAGATGTACACACAAACACCATCTAGATAACACCTACATAAAAGTTATACAGAGTAGCCTGTGGGCACAGCTAAATCACAGTCATTGGAAGGGCAGGGTTACCAACAGAGTTGCTTAAATTCACTGAGGTGGATCAGAGAGGCTTTATTTTCTTGATCGGTTACAACATAACCTCAACATAACCCTCAGAAAACAAAACAATGCAAGATGTAAGAATACGTCAAAAGGATTCAAGAGCCAACTTGAAATGGCTCCAGATGGCCAAGTCTAGGATAATGTTAACCACAAAAGAGTGAATGTAATAAATTGTAACCAAAGACTAAAATAAGAGTCAATGAGCTCATACTGATATTAATAAATGAATATATGAATGAAAGAATGAATAGATGAATGAATGAATGAAGAAAAGGGAAATCTTGTTAGAGTAGATCCAACTAGTAAGTGTGTAAGACATGAGGGAAATAGAAAAGCATCATTTCACAATCAGCAGGATAATAACTGTTTCAGGCAAAAACCTGCAATAGATTCTAAAATTAGTGAGCAAAAAAATGTGAGAAACAGAATATTTATATGTTTCCACAGTATCTCCACTTTGAAGACAGCTGGACCAAGGGACCACAGTTATCACCAGTAATGGTGCAGGTGGACATCATGTGCCTCCTGTTAAAATGCACTGAGAACACCACAGTGGTATTCTTGATAGAAATGCATAACCAGAACTTAATCATGAGGAAGTATCAGACAAACTGAAGAACACTCTGACCAGAAATTGACTAGTCAGTTCTCCTCAAAGGTATCAAGGTTGTGTATCCAGTATCAAGTCAAAGAATGACTCAGGAAGTATTCCATGTTAAAGGAGATCAAGGAGATGTGGCAGTGAAACACAACCTGTGAGGCTGGGTTGGACGCCGGACCAGAAAAACAGACATCTGTGGGGCAACTGGAGACGTTTGCATTAGGTCTGTGGATTAGATACCAACATTGTATCAATGTTCCTCTCATAAATTTGATAGTTATACATGGTTATTTGGAAAAAAGGTTAACATTTGGGGAGTTAGAGTAAAATACAGACTTTCTTTGTTCTAATTTTGAAACTCTTTTGTAAGTCTGAAATTATTTCAAAATGAAAAGTTAAAAAAAATTAATACATAGAATGCCATCATTGCACTTTCTCTGAGGAGCTATACCTAGAACAAGCTGTTCTCCTCAGAGGTGGGGAGAGCTACCACAAAAACCTGTATGTCCTTGCTCAATCATTTTGATCAAGTTCATCAGAGAGGGTTAGATACCTACAAGGCATGAGCAACCACAGAACAGTTTTGCCTGGCTTGCTCATGCCCAGGATGGTATCTGACCCTTTAGGTGCAGGGGTTGCAAACGGGTACACTGAGAACAGCTCTCTACTGACTGTGGCTTAGGAGAGGGAATCACTGTTAACAACTGTGATAATAATTACACCATTTAATTCGCACTTACTGAGTTAGTCTTTGTGCTAATGTCCTTAATATATTATCTAATCTAAGATGTATAAAAGCCCATGAGAGAGGTACTGTCCATATTTTAAGAAATGGGAGAAGACATATTTGTTTTCTAAAACAGACTTGTTTCACTAAAAGAGAGATTTAGCAGTATTGTTAAAATGACTATACTACCCAAGGCAATCTATAGATTCAATGTAATCCCCATCAAATTACCAATGACATTTTTCACAGAACTAGAACAAATAATTTTTAAATTTGTATGGAAACACAAGAGTCCAAATAGCCAAAGCAATCCTGAGAAAGAAGAATGGAGCTGGAGGAATCAGGCTCCCTGACTTCAGACTATACTACAAAGCTACAGTCATCAAAATAGTATGGTACTGGGACAAAAACAGAAACATAGATCAATGGAATACGGTAGAAAGCCCAGAAATAAACCCACACACTTATGGTCAATTAAACTATGACAAAGGAGGCAAGAATATACAATGGAGAAAAGACAGTCTCTTCAACAAGTGTTGTTGGGAAAACTGGATAGCTACATGTAAAAGAAATGAAATTAGAACATTCTCTAACACTATACACAAAAATAAACTCAAAATGGATTAAAGACCTAACTGTAAGACCAGATACTATAAAACTCCTAGAGGAAAACATAGGCAGAAGACTCTTTGACATAAATTGCAGCAATATTTTTTTGGATCCGTCTCCTAGGGTAATGGAAATAAAAGCAAAAATAAACAAATGGGACCTAGTTAAACTTAAAAACTTTTGCACAGCAAAGGAACCATAAAGAAAACAAAAAGATAACCTATGGAATGGGAGAAAATATTTGCAAATGATGCAACTGACAAGGGATTAATTTCCAAAATATACAAACAGCTCATACAGCTCAATATCAAAAAAACAAACAACCCAATTTAAAAAATGGGCAGAAGTTCTAAATAGACATTTCTCCAAAGAAGACATACAGATGGCCAACAGGCACATGAAAATGTGCTCAACATAGCTAATTATTAAAGAAATGCAAATCAAAAATACAATGAGGTATCACCTCACACCAGTCAGAATGGCTATCATCAAAAATTCTACAAATAGGTTCAGGGAACTCTACTCAGTGTTCTCTGGTGACCTAAGTGGGAAGGAGATCCAAAAAAGAGGGGATATATGTATACATATAGCTGATTCATTTTGCTGTACAGTAGAAACTAACACAACATGGTAAAGCAACTATACTCCAGTGTAAATTAATTTTTAAAAAGTTTAAGAGAAAAGAAAAAGTCTACAAATAATCAGTGCTGGAGAGAGTATGGAAAAAAGGTGTCCTCCTACACTGCTGGTGGGAATGTAAATTGGTGCAGCCACTATGGAGAACAGTATGGAGGTTCCTTAAAAACTAAAAATAGAGTTACCATATGATCCAGCAATCCCATTCCTGGGCATATATCCAGAGAAAACTATAATTTGAAAAGATACATGCTTCTTGAGGTGAGATTGAATTGCTATAAACTTCCCTCTTAGAACTGCTTTTGCTGCGTCCCATAGGTTTTGAGTCATTGTGTTTTTGTTGTCATTTGTTTCTATGTATTTTTTTATTTCTTCTTTGATTTCTTCAGTGATCTCTTGGTTATTTAGTAGTGCACTGTTTAGCCTCCATGTATTTGTGTTTTTTACATTTTTTTTTTCCTGTAATTGATTTCCAATCTCATAGCGCTGTGGTCAGAAAAGATGCTTGATATGATTTCAATTTTCTTAAATTTTCCAAGGCTTGATTTGTGACCCAAGATGTGATCTATCCTGGAGAATGTTCCATGTGCACTTGAGAAGAAAGTGTATTCTGCCACTTTCAGGTGGAATGTTCTATAAATATCAATTAAATCTATCTGGTCTATTGTGTCATCCAAAGCCTGTGTTTCCTTATTTACTTTCTGTTTGGATGATCTGTCCATTGGTGTAAGTGGGGTGTTAAAGTCCCCTACTATTATATACAATGGTATATTACTCAGCCATAAAAAGAAACGAAATTGAGTATTTGTAGTGAGGTGGATGGACCTAGAGTCTGTCATACAGAGTGAAGTAAGTCAGAAAGGGAAAAACAAATACTGTATGCTAATATACATATACGGAATCTAAAAAAAAAAATGGTACTGATGAACCTAGTGGCAGGGCAGGAATAAAGACACAGACATAGAGAATGCACTTGAGGACATGGGGGGGAGGGGGAAGCTGGGGCAAAGTGAGAGTAGCATCGACATATATACACTAACAAATGTAAAATAGTCAGCTAGTGGGAAGCAGCAGCATAGCACAGGGAGATCAGCTCAGTGCTTTGCGATGACCTAGAGGGGTGGGATAGGGAGGATGGGAGGGAGGCTCAAGGGGGAGGGGATATGGGGATATATGTGTACACGTGGCTGATTCACTTTGTTGTGTGACAGAGGCTAGTGCAGTATTGTGGAGCAGATATACTCCAATAAAGATCTATTTAAAAAAACAAAAAAAAACCAAAAACCAAAACAAAACAAAAAAGATACATGCACCCCAATGTACATAGCAGCACTATTTACAATGGCCAAGACATGGAAGCAACCTAAGTGTCCATCAAAAGATGAATGGATAAAGATGTGGTATATACGATTCAACAAATGATACAAATGAACTTATTTACAAAACAGAAATAGGCTCACAGACATAGAAAACAAACTTATGGTTACCAAAGGGAAAAGGGGGGAAGGGATAAATTAGGAGTTTGGGATTAAAATATACACAATACGATATATAAAATAGATAACCAACAAGGACCTACTGTATAGCATAGGGAACTATACTCACTATCTTGTAATAACCGATAATGGCAAAGAATCTAAAAAAGAAAAATATATATATATCTGAATCACTTTGCTGCACACCTGAAACTAACACTATGTTAGAAATCAATTATGTTTCAATAAAAATAAAAGAAATAAATAAAAGAGAGATTTATCAATTTGGCAATGGATGGAAGTGATAACTCCATAGTCTATGCTTATTATTCTTAACCCTGGTATACTCCACAGCCTCAGCAAGAGTGCAGAACCCACTTACCAATGACTTTTTAAAAATTTAACTAGATTTGATCCATAGTTTAGGGTGAAAGTTAAAATGTGAAAAGAAAAAAAAAAAAAACCCAAACCAAGGAATTTCTTAGCCAAGTATACAAATATATAGGCAAGAGTGTTGCAGGGTCATTTAATCTACTTAGGACACCTATGATATCCAGCACTTAGGTAGAACTTCACTTGTTTCACAGTAATCATTAATGTGCTAATTGCTAAAGATCTTCATCTGTTCTTTTGAGTCAATAAGAATTTAGTGAACATCTTCTTGTGCAAAATATACTGGTAGGCCGCGAAGGGATAGAAAAATAGAAGTTACCTATTTGGACCTACTGAGGGCAAGCCATGTTAAGATCCATCATAGCAATATTCCTTCCTCTCCTTCTCCCTCCCACCATCCCCCTCCCACCCTTCTTCTTCTTCCTTCTTCTACTCCTTTGCCTCCTCCTCCTCCTTTTTCCTCTTCTCCTCCCCCCTTCCCCCTTGTCTTTCTCCTCCTCTCCCTCTCCCTCTCCTCCTTTTTCTTTCAAACTATGGAAGCACAGAAAAGGGAGGAATTCATTTTAACTGGAAGATTTAGGAAGACTTATGGAGTGTAGAGTCCTGAGCAGGGTCTTGAACAGGAGGCAAGACTTTAATATGCAGGGATGAGAGAAAAAGCTTTTCAGGCAAGGGACTCATTGGAGCAAAACAATATTGGCGGGGGAAGTTCAAGGACATAAGAACTAGCGTGAGTGGTCAGAGCACGTGTACATGAGATGATAAGGGTAAGGAGCAAAGAGCAAGGGGTAGGAGTGGTGGGACTGCCGAGGGAGGATGTGGCTGATCCTGAAGAAGCCATTAGCTCCCTCAGGAGGGCTCTGCATTTGGCCTTCTGGACCAAAGAATGGTTACTTGTAGGAGGGGTAAGTGATGAATAAGCAGATTCCTTGTCATCATCCAAGACCTGAATCTAATTCGTGAAGGTTAGGCTCAGGAATCTGCATTTACACTCTTGAGAGAGTCTCACAAACACCAAAATGACTCTATGAGACCTCCACCTGGGCACAGGTTGTTATTATTACATTCTTTTTAAAGAAAGGATTATATGTGCTGTTGTCCTTCAAGGTTCTCTGTAATCCAAACTTTTATAATATAAACTGGCTGTCTCTCTGCTTTATAAGAACCAGGAGAGTTTACTCATAAGGGCTCACTTTCCATGATATATTTTGATGGAAGTGGATGATATGAGTGCCCAAAGTTAGGAAAATAAGAACAAACACTCTTGGGAAGAATTACTAGCTTCCCTGTTAGTGCAGGAGCTGACAAACAAGCTCCCCTATACAGAGGCGCTGGCTACTTTCCAGGCTGGCCATGACCACTCAAGCTCCCAGACCACTGGCTAGAAAGGTCAAAGTCATATTTTATGAAGCTCAGCTAGTTCAATGAAACATCATGTTGAAAAACCTCAAGTACTCTGTAAACAGATTTCTAGGGTTTTCTTGAAAGGTTTATGAGAACACCATGGCTTAGCACAAAGTTATGTGAGTGAAAGGACCGGAATGCACCTCTGAAGGGATGTGTGTCGCTTTGTAAATCTGTGCCTAGCCACCCAGATAAGAACACAAGTTTTGGGGTCAGGAAGACCTGGGTCCAAATCACAGGTCTTTCATTTACTAGTTGTGTGCAGAGGCAAGTTACTTAATTCCTCTGAACCTCGGCTTTCTTGGGGCTATAATGCCTAGTTCTCAAGGTTATTTTGAGGGCTGTTCTCTTCCCCCAGATATCTATATGACTCATAACAACATCTCTTTGGGTCTTCACTAAATTGTCCTTCTCAGTGGAGACTTCCCCAAGCTCTATATTTTATGCTGAAAGCACCTCCCTACCTGACCCCAACACTTCTTATCCTCTTCCCATGCTTTAATTTTCTCCTCAGTACTTAATATAATACACTATATATTTTACCATTTTTATCTTCTTTATTTTCTATCTCCAACAGTAACATTTTAACAACAGAAGAGTGGGGATTTTTGCCTGTTTTGATCACTGCTATAACCTCTGTGCCTAGAATAGTACTTGAAACAAAATAAGTGCTTAATAAATACTTACTTACTGAATGGATGGATAATTAAATTGTTAGTCAATGGGAAGATTCCAGGGCCAGAACTTTTGGTCAGTATGGCTTGGTAAGTTCATGCTTCCACTGTCCTTGAGTGCCAAATACCCAGAAATAAGAGATCAACTACAAAAAGGAAAAAACATTAAAAACCTAACTGTGTTATATGAGAGGTTAAAATTAGGAGAAGAAGCTGGTGGAAGGTATTTGGGAACTTTCTGTACTATCTCTGAAACTCTTCTGAGAGTCCAAAAATTATTTTAAAATAAAAGTTAAAAAAAAATAACTGTGGTTGAAAAAAAAGAAATATTAGCATCTCTGTGGCCTAGAAATAGAACCAAAACACAGCAATAATCAGGGGCTAAAGGTGTGGCCCACTAGGCTCTTCACCTAGCCCGCCAAGACTGTGGGTAGTTGAATTTCTGGGTCAAGGAGAACCACATGTGGCAGGGACCCAGAGTGAATCTCACAAGCTAAAATTGAGAATCTGGGCAGGACTCTCCAATCCACAAAGGGAGGCTTAAAGTCATACTACCTGTTGTCCAGGGCTATGGCTTGTGTAGTGCTATGGGAAGGAGACAAACAGCTGTGCAACTAGGACTTGGGCCAAGCTATTTGTTATTGGCCCTCTTCTAGACAAGGGTGGAAAAGCAGTATTTGAAAAGATAGTGGATGAGAGGTTTTCAGCATGAAACATAGACCATTGGACTCAGACTGAAACACGAGGAAGGCTAAAGATAAATAAAAATTGAATTGCACTTTCATAAAAAGGGCAGAACATCATGGATACCAAGAAAATCTCCAAAGCTACTAGAGAAAAAGGACAGATTGTCTACCACAGAATAATAGTGAGGTGGATGGCAGGTAGCTCATCGGCAGCAATCTCTGCCAGAACTCAACAGATACCTACAAAGTGCTGATGGGGAAAAAGATCTCACCTAGACTTCTATATTCTGTCTTACTATCAATCAAAAGTATTAATATATTAGTTTGCTAGGGTTGCCATAACAAAATACCACACGCTGTGCGACTTAAACAGAAATTTAGTTTTTCACAGTTCTGGAGGTTGGAAGTCCAAGATCCGGGTACTGGCAGGTTCGATTTCTCCTGAGGACTCTCTCATTGGCTTGCAGATGGCTGCCTTCATGCTGTGTCCTCACATGGTCTTTCCTCTGTGTACGTAAATTCCTGGTGTCTCTTTTGTGTGTCCAAATTTCCTCCTCATATAAGGACACCAGTCAGATTGGATAAGAGCTCACACTAATGGCCTCATTTTAACTTAATCAACCTTTTAAAGGCCCTATTGCCAAATATAGTCACATTCTGATGTAGCAGGTGTTAGGGCTTTATCATATGAATGGGGGGGGCACAATTCAATCCATAGCAAAGAGTAAGAGAAATAAAGACATATTCAGATCCACAAAAATTTAGAGCATTTATTACCTATAGACACTTGCTTCAAGAACCATTAAATGCTGTTTATCACTAAGGAGAGAAGAAAATACAAAAAATACTAGAAATACATCCAAAAAGTGGTAATTAAGTTGATTATAAATGAATTAAATTCATCTGTTGAAAGCTAGAGATTATCACATTGGTTTTTTAAGACATCCTGTTACATGAGTCATAAAAGAGACATATCCAAAACACAACGACCCAAAGATTGAAACTAAGTGGATGAAACAAGATATAACAGCCACATATGAATCAAATAAAGCTGGTACAGCAATATTAGAATTAAGCCAAAACAATTTAAGGAAAAAAAAAAATTAGTGAAATAAATAATACTAGATAATAATGAAAAGAAATTCTGCCAAGAAGATGTAAAAACCGTAACTTGTATTTATCTAAAACCTAATAAAAATATATAGAACAAACACTGACATAGCAGATGTGTAATCATGACTGGAAATTTCAGATCATCTCTCTCAGAGATGATTTAACAATCTTGAGTATATATACATTTATACTCACACACACAGATACATGTAAGTTTATAACATAGAGAATATATACATTCCCCTTGAAAGTTCTCTCTGCCTTGTTAATCTGGCATAAGCTTTTCAAACTTCAAGACTGAATCTTACTTGGGTCTCTTGGGAAGAATTAGTCATAACAACTCTGGGTTCCCTTAATATCGTCCACATATCTTCTATAGCACTTATCTTAGTATTTGTAGAAAGGTACCTATTTGTTTCCACTAGACTCTGAGTCCCTTGTTGGCACTGGTGTGTTGTCCACCTCTGCAACTCCAATTCCTAGCACATAATACATGGTTGGTAATTGCCTGTTGAATTAATGAATCCATAGTTTCTGCCCTTGAGAGCTCACCAGGTAGAATAATAAGCAGCTAACATGCATTGGAAAAGTCTAGGTGTTGAGCACTCTTCTAAGTGCCTTACAGGTAGTATCCCATTAGGCATGACAGCATCCCTACAAGGTTAAGTGTTCAGATTATCTCCCTTTACAGATGAGAAAATTGAGACTAGTGAGCTTTTGTGTTGATAACTTGTCCAAAGTCACACAGCTAATAAATGGCAGAACCAGAATTTGGTTCCAAATTCTCTGATTTCGGAGTCTGAGCCCTTCACCATCATATTATGCTACTCATATTTTATATATGAAAACACAATCACTAATAGAAATGGGTACTGGCCAAGCAACCATTGAAGTAAATAGTCAATAAATTCAATGCTATTTTGCTGAAAAGATTAGTTGCACAAATTCATATCTTGACAAACTGTAAAGTGACTCCCACATCTTTCCCTTTCCCTCTTCTCTGGAAAGCACTTCTCTCTCCCACTTCTCTGGAAGGATGTCTTGCGTGGGAGATAAGGGAAGAAGTCACGTGGTCCCTTTCCTTCGAGTCCAGCTCCTCTCTGAGGTCATTCCAGAACCCTCCTGGCTACCCTACAATTCTACAGTCTTGGCAGGAATTGCAGAGTGGTGCCCTGTGACTCTCAAATCCATCTGGCTTGATGTTTCTCCGTGTCCTTAATAGGGACAGGAGAGACGAGTGGTACTAAGGGCCCATGTAGACAATTGGGCAGCTGCTTTTTTCTCTATGTTATCGAGAAAGTTCAGCTATAGGTCACTCAATGGATTCTGAGAAAAACCTGGGGTGGAGGGGAGCAAGACAACCATTTGCTTCTCAACCCTCATTATCATGAAAACATTATGAACTATTTTATATTTTTGGTGCCTGGATCATATGGGTCATGAACTAACATATATACACATACAAATACACAGATATACACCATTGACAGCTTTATTCTCACCGAAGTAACAGTCAAGAAGAAAATACTGCTTTATTTGAGGAGATACGTATCAACTTCTCTTGAGTTCTGGAAGCCCTCATGCTCCATCCAGCGTCACTGAGAAATTATTATACAGCTTACATTGCCCATTGTGTCTGTTATACGGTACATTTGACCACGGTTTATGAGACAATTTACCACCGAATAATTTCCCGCCAAATGTGGAAGCTAGAGACAGTTTAATTCATGTCTAACTTCAAAGCTGAAGCAATTGAGGGCTGCAGCTGAGCAGTGAAACAGTTGACAGGGTGAACATTGTAAAGGTTTTGTCTACAAGATTTAGAGTGCAAATTTCTGGCCAGTAATTTAACATCAATGATCCCTTTTAAGAAATTATCTTGAAAAGCTCCTCTGGTTTTCAAGGTAGATCTCTTAAAGCCCCAAATTGGTGAGAGAGATAATAATCAAAATAACAATACTCTGTTTTTTGGTAGAGAGGGTTCGAGTTTTAAAATGTATTAACAATTTAGTCCTAATACGGATTTTGCTAAGGCTTTATTCTCCCCCCAAATTAAAAATGAGAAAAATAAAGTTCCCAGAAAAGAAATGACTTATCTGTGCAAAATCACACAGTTGTTAGGAAGTATTATAGATAAGACTTAAACCTAGATTTTCTTGTCTAATACAACACCCTTCCCCCATACCAAAGATTGTCGGTTGTACTTTACTTTGTGGTTATTTTTAACTGCCTTCAGATGTGGATCCCTTAGCCAAAGAGCTAGAATCTCTGCTGTGTTGCACAAGGGAAGGACAGTCAGAAGATAGCTGAGCTGAGAGGGACCTTAGAGACCATCTAGTTCCATATTTTTGCTTTAAGATGAGAAAAGCAAGACCCAGAGAGATGGGGTTACTTACTGAGACGAGACCAGGGTCAGAATCCATCTTTCCTCATCTTCAGCCTTTCTGCTACTCCCTGACACTTCATCAGAAATGTTTCACCTCCAAACTCTTGAAATTGTATTTATTTATTCAATCTACATTTACTCATCACTTGCTATAGGACAATTAAAATGGTTTAGTTACTGAGAACACAAAGATTTATACTACAGAAACTCTTAGTCCTCTAGGGAAGATAGATACATAAACAGTTATAGTTACTATTGGAGGTTTACACAGATGAAATGGATTAGCAAAGAAGGCGTAATTAATTAGGCCTATGCAACAGGGGAAGACTTAACCAAGAAGTAACAGTTGAATTTTCAAGTAAGAGGAGAAGTTTACTATCCAGATCATGGAGAAAGGGTTTTGCATGAAGAGAGAAATTTTTTGTGTAAAGGAATTAAGGCTGTGAGAAATCACTGAGAAAAACATGCCAGTCCTTAGGTATAGGTAAGTCACAGGAGACTCAGAGTGACAGGAAAAGAGAGTGGAAAGAACAGAGTCAGATGAAGGCTTCATATGTCATAGCAAGGAATGAGGACTCTCTCCACAAGGAGATGAGGAACTTTAAAGCATGGAAGGCAGCAGATTTGATTCACAGACTGACTTTGTTAGGTATTATTATTCCCAATTTTAGAGATGGAGAAACGGGTTCACAGAATAAATAACACGCTCTCATCATCTAGTGTGTGTGTGTGTGTGTGTGTGTGTGTGTGTGTGTGTGTGTGTGTGTGTGTGTGTGTGTTAAACAGCCTCAACCAAGACTCGGGTACTCTGAATCCAAATCCCAAGTTCTTTAGACATCACCATGCTGCCTCTGAGAGTAAGTGCTTTTTAAAGGGAGAGACGGAGTCCTGAGGTCCTTCCAAAGATGTACAGCATGGAGAGTACAGAGGCCCCATATGACTCCTTCCCTGATGAAACACCCACCTGACCACTGCTTACTTCCCAGAGCCTGCTTTACTATTGGTCTGTAGAGTTTAGTTTATCTTTCCCCAGCTTCTGAAAAACAAGTGAATGAAACAACCACAGTTTTCTCTGCTTAAGACCCTTAAGGGTTTGTGTTGACACGACAGGCAGTAAGATGTAAGAGGAAGAAGGCACTGCTCTCTCCAGCTCTGCCCTCAAAAGAAGAGCTCAGCCAATGCACAAAAACACTCCACAGTCATACTCTCCCTCTCCCTCCCTCCCTGTCTCTCTTTGTCTCTCAGATTATTTTGTCTCCAGACTCCTTCCCAAGAATCAGCATGTCAAGCCTGCCCTTTCTACATGATTCTAGGATCCAAACAAATTTTATTTATCCTTTCTGCTCAAAAAATGCATTGATTCTATGTTTCATTTCCTCTGTGATATACTTTCTGCTTTTTGTGGTTATAGAAATGAGAAACAAAGAATCCCAGATCAGAAGAGTTTTAGTAGCAACTCGGTCCAACTGAAGCATCTTTTGTAGCTTTTGTATCTATAGCATCTAGCACAATCGTTTGTGGCCAATTCATTGAGAGTTTGTACCTGGCCTACAGTAGACCCTCAATAATTTTTAGTTAAGTTGCCCCAATGCTTGATTTCCTCTCTAGCATCTTGGGTAAAAACTGGAAGAAAAAAAATTAAAACAGCCATCTATGTACAGCTGAGCAAATTTCTAAAAATGTAAAAGAATACAATCAAGAAAATAATAATTACCAGGCCAGCCAAGGTCCAGTTAGAAAAACAGAAGCTAGACCCAGTAATTCAATAGAGGAAATTTAATAGGAGAAACTCATTTCATGTGTCTTGGGAGAACTAAAGGTGCAAATGGGATAGAGTAGTAACCCAGCAATTAGCAGGAACCCACTGTCACCCTTAAGGATGGCAGGACGAAGAAAAGAAATGGTATCAGAACTGAGAAGCAAAGCCACATAGAGGGAGGGGTTGCCAGGGGGAGATGAAACCATTGCAGAATCACAGCCACCCTGGAAATGCTGCCTGAGCAAGCAGAGTACTGCACTAAGGCAGCTATTCAAATAGCCAAGCACATGAAAAAGTATTTGATTTCATTAGTCATAAGGGAAATTCAAGATAAAACCACAATGAGATGCCATCATAAAACTCATCAGAATGGCTAAAATTAATGACTAGCTATATCAAGTGTTATCAAAGATGTGGAGCAACTGGAACTCTCATACATTAATGGTACCATTGTAAACTACTTCAAGCACTTTGAAAAACTGTTTTTCAGTATCAATTAAAACCAAGATGCAGGAATTCCAATACTGGTATTTACTTAAGAGAAATGAAAATACATATCCACTAAAGACATGTACAAAAAAATTTATAGCAACTTTATTCATAATAGACCCAAACTGGAAACAACACAATTGTCCATCAGCAGGAGGAATGGATTAGCAAATTGTGAAAAATGTGTACAATGGAATAGGACACAGTAATAAGAAAGAACAAACTATTTATATTCACAAAAATGGATGAACGTTATAAACATGAAGCATAATGAAAGAATCAATCACAAAAGACACTATGTGGCTCTATCTACATGAAGTTCTTGAACAGACAAAATTAATCTATGTACATGGAAGTTGGATAGGGATTACTTCTGGGTATGGGTTATTGACAAGGAAGAGGAAAGCAGGAGACCACTGAGATAAAGGAAATGTTCTATAGCTTGATCTGAGTGGCAGTTACATGGGTCTATACGTATATGAAAAAATTCATTGAACTAAACACTTAAGATTTGTGCACATTACTGTAAGTAAGTTACACATTTTAAAAGTACCAAAATATTCCCTAGGATAAGTAATATGGTAATATACATCTTTGTGTATAGATCATAACTCACATATCTGTCTACATAAATAGAAGAGGCCACGAAGTATGGTGTTAAGCATGCCAACTCTGAAGTCAGACTGCCTCGGTTTACATTCTAGCTCTGCAAACTACCACATGTGCAAGTGTGGGTGTGGCATGTCAACTCTACTTTTCTTACTTTTTTCCTCATCAATAAAATGGAAATAATAATAGTACTTACCTCATAGGGTTTAATGAGATTTAATTGTCCTAATACACGTAACTCACTTAAAATATTGCCTGTACATACTAAGTATTTGGCTATTGTATTCAGATTCTCCAGAGAAACAGAACGAATAGAAGATTGATTGATTGATTGACTTTTAAATTGTTTTCTTTTCTTTTCTTTTTCCTTTTTTTTTTTAAGGAATTGGCTCATGCAGTATGGTAGCTGCCAAGTCCAAGATCTGCAGTCAGAAAGCTGAAGCCCTAGGAGAGCCAGTGGTGTAGTTCCAGCCTGAACAACAATAGGCTTGAGACCCAGGAAGAGCAGATGTTTCAGTTTGAGTCCAAAGGCAGGAGAAAAACAATGCCCCAGCTCAACAACAGTCAGGCAGGATGAGCTCCCTGTTATTCAGGGGAGGGTCAGCCTTTTTTTTCTATTCAGGCCTTCAACTGTTTGAACGCGGCCCACCACACTAGCAAGGGAAATCTGCTTTACTCAGTCTGTCAATTTAAATGTTAATCTCCCCAAAACACCCTCCCTGAAACACCCAGAATAATGTTTGTCCAAATATCTGGGCACCCTGGCCCAAATAACTGGGCCCAGTCAAGTTGACACATAAAATTAACTACTAATAATTAGTTATTATTATTAGTGAAATTCCTGGATTAAGGAATATTGACATATTAAAGGTTCTCCATACACATGTCACGCAATATCTTTGAAATGGTTTGTACCAGTTTACACTTCAATCACCAGACTACAAGAGGGCCTGGCACACCATTTAATGAAGAAAACTATGTACAGATGTTACAGAATATTAAAAGGAAAGAACAAAGCACTTTGGTTAGGCAATAAGCACCGAGACTTGCAGCTTTAAGGGGAGCGCAAAACCCTGAAGAAGGCTGGATACGGTGATTTAAAACTAACTTGCTCTTAAAAGCTCCTTGTTTCACAGATTCCATCTTGAAATTACTGTCACCACTTTTGGTACTTGTTCTGCATTTTGAGCCCCACTCCTGTTGACTTGCCTCCCCAATCCGTCTCCAACTTGGCTACTGCCTACTTGTCATCCTCTTGTCTTGCCCTGGCACTCTTAATACACAGTTTCAGCAACTGCTATCAAGCAGCTTTCTTAAACAGATGGTGGAAAAGGGGATTCTAGATAAAGGAATTAGCACAAGCAAAGACAGAGAGGAGAACTTTTATTAAAGGTGAAACATATGTCTACCCTTGGGCTCAGCAATTTCAGTACTAGGTATTTACCATATAAGAAATGAAAGCATATGTTCTAGTGGTGGTAAGAGAGTTTATGGCCTTGAAATTCACGATGCATGGGAGGAAGGGTGTAATAACTCAGAGTCATCTCTCACCTGTCCCACCACTTCATCACCTTCTCCACTCACTCTCCAGTCCCATTCAGTAAAAATTTCTTAATGTTCCTGAATCCTGCTCTGCTTTCTTTTGTCTCTGAACCTTTGCATGTGCTCTTCCCTCAGCTTGGAACACCATTCTTTTTTTTGGCCATGTGGCACAGCATGCGGGATCTTAGTTCCCCAACCAGGGATCGAACTTGCGCCCCCTGCATTGCAAGCGCAGAGTCTTAACCACTGGACCTGCCAGGGAAGTCCCTGGAACACCATTCTTTTTTTTTTTTTTTTAATATATTTATTTATTTATTTATTTTTGGCTGCGTTGGGTCTTCGTTGCTGCGCGCGGGCTTTCTCTAGTTGTGGCGAGCGGAGGCTACTCTTTGTTGCAGTGCGCAGGCTTCTCATTGTAGTGGCTTCTCTTGTTGTGGAGCACGGGCTCTAGGTGCGTGGGCATCAGTAGCTGTGGCACGTGGGCTCAGTAGTTGTGGCTCACGGGCTCTAGAGCGCAGGCTCAGTAGTTGTGGCGCACGGGCTTAGTTCCTCCACAGCATGTGGGATCTTCCCGGACCAGGGCTCAAACCCGTGTCCCCGGCATTGGCAGGCGGATTCTTAACCACTGAGCCACCAGGGAAACCCTGGAACACCATTCTTAATTGTTATCTGTTGACTGGCTCCTACTGTCCTTAGGGCTCATCTCTTGAGCATAACCATGCCTATATACCTGTAAGTCAGGATGGCTGAGAGAAATGTACATCCCGAGTAACCCTTCAAACTTGGCAGAAACCTAATTAAAGCTTTCAGATGATTCCTCATTGCTTTTAGGATCAAAATCTGGAAACATGTGGCCCAGAACAATCTGGTTCTGATTGCCACTTCAGTCTCATCTCTCAGCACTACCCCTTCATGCTCCAAGATCCAAGTATACTGGAAGTCTTTCAGACCCTTGAACTTGACACCCACTATTGCCTCTGGGCCTTTGCACGTGTTCTCTCCCCACCAGGAACACTCCTCTCTCTGCCACTCACTCCTCTAGGTGGCTGACTTCTATTCACCCCCAAGTCTCAACTTAACGGTCACTTTCTCAGGGGAATATTCTGTGGGCCCTAGATTTGATTAGCTATTTCCCCACCCAATCCAAAGTTTCCTCTCTCCTTAAGATAATACTCATTATGCTTTATGGATTATTTACTTTGTCTTTTTCTCACTAGACTAGAAAGCCCATAGGGTGAAAATGGTATTTATTTATTTTACCCTTTCACCTCCAAAGCCAAGAACACTGTCTCCAGCAGCTTTTATCTCTATTATTTACATAGTAGGTACTTCAGTTTATTGGCTAAATAAATGAATGGTGTGGAGGTGTGTGCATGTGTATGCATGTGTACACACACACGTAAGAAACTTTGAACAGTTATAAATGCCAGATGTGTTGGTTAATCTCCATTTACCCTCTCTCCAGATCCATTTGCTGCCCTACTTTGCCCTGCTCTATGCTTTGGGAGGCTGACTCCGTTAAGTTATATCACATTTGCAATCTGGCTTCCAGTTGGATTCAGTCAATGGGAAGCACCAATGGAAAATTAGGAAGCTGAGCAAAGAGGGGCTGGGACAGTTCCTCCCGGCTTCCTTCTTGCTTTGGTGCCTTTTCTCTGGCAGCAGCTGTGACCATCTATGGCTGTAGCCCCTGCTGAGAGGCTGCTCTCCAAGGCTGCAGTGCTTACCAGACTCTAATACACTGTTTCTTCCTCTCGCCCCTTTGGGTCTAGAAGAGACACTGGCTTCTCACTGTTAGTACTCTCAAGGTGCTTCCAAATCCCTTGTTTGCTCCCATCACTCTCTAAGTAGTCCCTTCATTACAGTCTCTTCACTTAAACTATCTGAATGAATCCTGGTTCCTTATTTTCCTCTCCTCTCCCAACTGCCAGCCCTCATTTGGAGGACTCGCTCAGTTGCCTGGCACTTACTATTCTACTTACTGATCTCTTGTCTCCATTGGATGGTGAGTGCCTTGAGGGCAGAGAAAACATCTTATTTATCTCTGCATCCCCAGGGTTTAACACAGCACCTGGCCTATACTAAATACTTAATAATAATTGATTGTTGGTCCCCATCTCATCTGTAAAATTGGACTGAACTATGTCTAAAACCATTTTTAAGTCTTCCCAAGCAAAAGAGGCAAAGAGAAAGTTCTTTTTAGATCTCCCCTCCTGGAAGAGCTGCCCAGGAAGATGCAAACACATTTGTCTTTTTTGGGATGATGTTGAAGCTGTCTCCAGTGGGGTAGATGCCTAAAGAAGCCCATCTTAAGCAATTTATGTTGGAGAAGAGATTTACCGCAAAATATCACAGTTCAGATCAGATTTAATAGACCAATAAATGGCTGCTTAACAAGGACATTTGGTTACTGTTACATTAAGTTTCCTAAGGGACTTTGCTCTGTTCTACTAAAAGGCTGCAAAGGGCTATAAAAGTACAGGCCTTCCAAATTTAATTTTTTAAAAAAATTCAGTCCTTTTTGGAAATTGTTTTTCTTAAGTGACAGTATGAAAACAAGCCTCAAACGTTTTCTTTTCTAGGCACTTCCTTCATGTATTTTGGAGAAAGTTTGGCCTGACTTACAAGGAAACCCCTTAATTGTCCCTTAAAAGTAGAATTGCGTCATTGTGGATAAGATATGGTGTCCAAATAGCTCCCTGGGGGCTGGACGCTTGGAAACTCAGCATGATTTTAATTGTAAGCAGACAATTTGTTTTGGATTGTATGCAGAGCATGAAAATATAACTGCTATAGGATCTAACAACATATAAGAGGATTAAAGTCTAGTATTTCTCCACTGCTTTACTTCTTGGTCCTAGGCATTTTTGCAAGCCAGGAATTCACCGTCTAAAGTTATTCTGTGTCCTTTTGAAAATCTGAAATGTATTAATTATTAGATCCTATCTCCTTGAGGGGCAATGTCAGTCTTGTTCACTCCCATGTCACCGGTGCCTAACATTATTGCCTATGTCATCTGTGCCCAATAAATATACTGCATTTCATCGATTCTAAGACATACTTCTTTTCATAGTTTAACAGCTCTGAAATCAGAATGCCTTATATCATCAATGGCATGTCATAGATTAATTGGCTTTTCCTTTTTCAGTGATACCTAAAATCATGATACCTGTTACAGCTGATGGTATCTTAGACTCAGTGAAACGTGGAATGCCGAGTGCCTATGCTGAGCCAGATTCTATGTCAAGTCCTTTAAGGCATTTTTCATTATACCTTGTGATACTAACTCTTAAATGTAGGCACTAATATCTCCATTGGACAGACAAGGCTCAGAGTAGTGCAGTCAATTGTCTAGAGTCACAATTTCTGATAGAGTTGGCCTCAAACCCGAGCATGATTTCCAAAGCCCATAATCTTCCCATTATATTGTGCTGTCTCCCAGTGGAGACTTCAGATAAACGTATTTTAGAAACTATATATGTTAAAATCTTGGATGTTTCATTGCAGCTTTAACTTTCTCTACCCTGGTTATCCTTAATTCAAGCAATGAATGCCATCTCAAAGAACTCTTAAAAGAGATCAAGATGGATTAATTAGTTTGTATTCTTGGTGATAGAGTGAAAGGAATATTGGAAGTATCCATGGATCCAAGTGTACATGGATATCTCATAGCTCCAAGGCTAGGTGAAGGTTGGATATAGGTGGGACTCAGGAACTACTATAACCAGAGACTCCAGGGCTGACAGGACAGTATCTTGTCTCTGCTTCTCTCTGTGTACAGCTTCATTCTTCTCCTTTACTGGAAATCCATGATTTACACTAAGCAAAACAATGGCCCTTGACAGCTCCAGAGTCATACACCTTAGAGCTTCAGCTAATGAGACAGGTTGAAAGAACTCTTTCTAACCCAAACCTAAAAATCACAAAGCATGGGCTCATTGGCCCAGAGTTCAAGTATCTGCCCTGCTCACCCCTGGAGCTGGAGTCTTGGGTGTTGTCAAACTGGACTCATGTGGCAGGTCCCATGGTAACTATGTGGCTGAAGTTGGAGGACAAGCAGGGCAAGTCCCAGAAAACAACACTGGTAGGCAAGAAAATCCTCTGATATCTGTTCTACAAAGCCACCAGAGATGTCCGGAAACCATATTTGCAGATGATCAGAGAAGAAGGGCAAAAATATTTCCAGTCGAGGAGATTGGTGGGAAATAGAACTCCAGATGGACCTGGAAGGATGGCTATGACTTGAGTGTGTGGAGATGTGAAGGGAGGGCTTTTCAGGTAGGGAAGCAGTGTGACAAAAGCGTAGTCTACTTAGGAGCAGGTCATATAGTAACACAAAGACATAGCTGTAAATTTAATTTACTGGCATTGAGGAAAATATATAACAAGATGTGATAAAAGAGACCTGACTTTGTTTGAGGAATGAGGGACAGCTTCCTTGGAAAAGTGATATGTGAGCTGTGATGAGAAGGATGAGTAGACAAAAACAAAGTGAAGACCAGGGATGCTGGAGGGAACACCTCTAGGCAGAAGGAAACGTATGTAAAAGATCCTGTGGTGGGGAAACCAAGGCAAGTTTGTGGAACTAGAAGGACCAGCTGCTTCGGATCTCTTTCTGGGTCTCCGTTAAAGCCCACTGAGGGATTCCCTTATGCAAACCTAACCAGGTCATTTACCTGCCTAAAGCTCTTCTACTACTTTCCATCACTTTCCAAATGGCTTACAGTGTGCTTGAGATACTGACCCCTCCATCCCTGGACCAAGCGTCCTCCTCCATTTACTCCACTGTGCCGTAGGGAATAAAATATACTCTAATTTTCTATGTACCATGATGAGACAAAAGCTGAAAAGCACCAAAGAGAATAAAGTTCAAATATCTAGCTTACAACTTAGTTCTCCTCTCTAATTTCACTGCCAGGCACATCCATCACAATCTTCCAATTTTCACCTCTAAGATATAAGAGACACATATGAGGCTTAATGGGGAACTTGGACAATGTAATTTCCTTCCACTTTCCCTCCCTACTTGCTTTCAGAGTAGCATTTATAGATGCCTTCATGAAACTGATTCCTGAGGATTAGGCTTTTCTCTGCACTCTCTCCTTTGCTATGCATATGAGGCATAGAAATTTCTTTAATATTTTCCCCCAGCCCTCCTCCTACCACAGCCCCGTCAAACAAAATTGTTTCACACCCCTGTGCCTTTGCACTTCTTCCGTCTTCCTGGACTGCCTTGATCCAAATCCTTTGGAGCCCTAGTGCTGAGGGATATTAATAAGTATTGCAAAAAAAAAAAAAAAAAAAAACATGATTGCATTTGGGAGCAAAGAAGATGAGGAAGCCCTGGCTGACCAGAGTTAAAGGGTGACTTCACCACAGGATTTCTCAGAGCTCTCCGCATGGTGAGTTGCACTGTGAATTTCTAGGAAGGGTAGTTATATGGGATCCTGGGTTTCCCAAAACTCATTAACCAAACAGCCATTGTAGGCGGGACTTACATTTCCTCATCCCACAGATGGGATGAGGAAATGTTCCCAAGGTCACAGAGATGGGAATATGAAGAAATATGGGGTTTGGGTTTAGGATGGAGAGAAGTAAAGGAGGAGGAAAAGGGTGAGACAGAGAAGGCAGAGGAGAAAAAGGAGGAAGGGGAGGAGACATCTCTACCAGAATGAAGGCTCCCCTTCAAACCCCAGAGATGTGCCAGATCGTCCCTGCCTACAAGTGATTATTTCCCCCTTGGCTGAGTCCTCCAGGGTTGGGCTGTGTGGGGCATAAAAAATAAGCAAGCAAAGCCACTTCCTGATGCTACTCAGGGACCCGGTTAATAACCATCCCTAGACGGTGAGGAGTGTGCCCCTCCTTTTTTTGTCAAGGTCCCAGCTGCAAGAAGGATGCTCATTGCTTGCTGTTGGGTTGTGATGATGCCTTTTGCTGCAGCCTTTCCTCCCGTATCTCAAACAATAGCTCTTCATGCTCTGGTCAGAGTTCACTTAAGGAATGAGAGTCAAAAGGCAGATGGCTGTGGCATCATTACTTAATTATTCTACCAGGACTGTACTTTAACCACTTGAACCAACAATATACTAATATTAATAATAATGTTATTGATCAGAGTTACCATACACTCAGCATCCTTTATGTATCAGGAACAGTGCAAAACAATGTGCATAATGAGTGTTCAAAGAATGGTAGCAGGATTATTATAAATATGCCTTTTTTTGTCCTTGTAACTGCATGAGCTGCTTCACCAACTTGGGTTGCAATTAAGGTCACATTTTCATGATTAAAAATTAAGATGAGCATGGCTCTAGCTCCCCTCTCTCTTTTTGCTTCCTCTCTTTGAATTGCTTTCCTCATCCAAAAACTCAGTGCTATTTCTAATAACTCGCAAAGGGAGAAAAGGAGGCTTTGGTCCGTGTATGAGTGGCTCTACTTTCTAGCTTCTGACACTACTGCATGGGGTCATCACCACAGTCTGGTCCCACCTAGTTACCTTCACACTCACCTCCTGCCTTAGTGCCATTCTTACTATTTTAGACCCTTTCAAAGCTGCAGAGTATTTTTTTAAGGAAGGACAATACTATCTTCCCAGTGTTATTCTTGGCCAAGGTTGCTCCACATCTGTGCTTCCAACTATCCTCAAAGCATTCCCACCAGCAGAATCACAGGCCACACACTTGACTGAAATGACCCTTCCTTTGCACCTTCTGAGGGCTAATACTGAACCTGGATAATCAGTTCAAAAATTTTTTCGTGGGCTGTTTTTTTTTAAGCATCCCTCAGTGTCATTTTTGCCAGTAGACTTTAGTTGGGCCATCTCTAGTCATTGGAAAGAGCATAACACAGTTGAATATCCAAAGGAGAGTTCAGATCTCAATGTCTTGAGTCTCTGTGCAAATATTCCTACATCCACCCAAGAGATCCACTTCAAATATGAAGGGAGGGAAGCCTCCCAAAGCCACAAATAAAAGGCTTTGTTACAGAATTCCCTCTGGCACTGTGTGTCCACTTGCCTTATGTTTGTGCAACTAAAAAGGGCCACCGTGTGAGAGACTCCTTTCAGATCAAAGAAAGTTGACTCCACTGGTGCCCAGGCTTTCTCCTAGACAGAGAGGCAATTTCGAATTGGCAGCTTACTTAAAAAAAAAATGTTTTGGACCCCACTCAGGTACCCCACTACATTTAGGCCACTGTCCTTTCTCTGTCTGGTTTGCTGGCTCTTTCTGTTTCTCCTATGCTCTAAATGTGAGTTCATAACCCTCTGCTTTTCTCTTTCTCTTGACATCTAAGTTCCAGCTTCAGCATGCACCATGTTGGTGACTTTAAGATTCTCATTTCCTTACCAGAGCTCTGTTGGGTACCTACCTAGAGTCTGGCACTTACATGGTGCCCAATAAATTCCTTATCTCTAAATGCCAAAGGACATCTTCATTTATATAGCCCCTTTCATCAGAAAATAAACCTGTCTACAATTGAGTTTTTCTTCCCATAGAAATCGACCTTCTCCAAGTCCCCTTCTCTTAGTGGTGCCACCGGCTTCTCAACCAAATTTCAAGTCGGTGGGATTATCTTGGTCAATTTCTCCCCTCCACTTGCTGCTCTATTTTGGCCCATTTCCACACTTGTAAAATGGGCTAATAATAGTGCCTCCCTCATAGCACCCAGCATAAGAAGGCAATAAATGCTAGCCATTATTATTGTTTATATTCAGGAACCAGAATTACTATACTTGGTGTGACCAGGAACTTGTCATGATCCTCTGAGGATGGATCCCCACTTAAATTGTGGTTCTTAGTGTGATGACACTGTACACACACTAAGAGGGTTATTATAAAAAGGTGCATTACTCACATAATGAGGCTTTCGGGGGAGATCAGAGCGGCTGGCAAGTACATCCAAAAATGGCTTGAGAGAGGGCAGGGGCAGGAAACTTGGTTGGGTTTTTATGGTGGTTGGGGGGTGAGGGTTCCCATGCATGATTTAAACTTCCCACTGGTGCCAAAGGAGGGAGTACTGGGCTTTCTTATCAGCTTGCCCAGATGTGGGGAAGAAGAGGAAAGAGAGGGAGGATGAGGCTTAAAAGCATCCAAAAAATGGAGTCAGACTTTACTGTAAAGCTGGGGACGTCCCTGGTGGCGCAGTTGTTGAGAATCCACCTGCTGGTGCAGGGGACACAGGTTCGATCCCTAGTCCGGGAAGATCCCACATGCCATGGAGCACAACTAAGCCCGTGCACCACAACTACTGAGCCTGGGCTCTGGAGCCCACGAGCCACAACTACTGAAGCCCGTGCACCTAGAGCCCCTGCTCCGCAACAAGAGAAGCCACCGCGATGAGAAGCCCACGCACCGCAACAAAGAGTAGCCCCAGCTCGACGCAACTAGAGAAAGCCCGCGCATGGCAATGAAGACCCAACGCAGCCAAAAATAAATGAGTTAATTAATAAAAAAAAAAATAAAGCTAATAGGGCAGACCTCAGCCAGTCAGCTACCAAATCTTCTCAACTTTTAATTTGAATTCTCTCTAATATGTGCCTCTTCTCTCCCCTCTTATGATCCTGAATGAATGAAGGCTCCAATAACTTTTTCAATTCAAGTAGCACAAAACCTCCTTTCTGCTTCCCTACCTCTGTTTCTTTGACCTCCTCTTGCCATCTTTGTCCCAGCCACCTTTTTGCTAATGTAATATCTCAAATGTGAGTTTCCTTAAGTGGTTCCCCATGTAACTTTTTAAGACATAGTCAGAAAATTCCTTGACACTTTCCCTAAAAAGAGGTGGGGTCTATGTCCCCTTCCCTTGACTAATGAGGTACAGCAGAAGTGATGCTATCAACTTCCAAGACTAGGTCAGTAAAGGCCATGCAGCTCTACCTGGTTTTCTTGGAATGCTTGCCTTGGGAAAGCCAGCCACCATCTATGAAGTCTGGCTCCCTGAGACCACCATGCTATAGAGGCTAAATACAGGGGCTTTGATGTATTTGTTTGGGAGGCTATATACAGGGGCTCCTGTTGATAGCTCCAGCTGAGCTCCCAGCCAGCACCCAGCTCAACTGCAGCCTGAGAATGAGCCATCTTGGACACCCAGACCAACCAAGACTATCGCCTACAGCCTCAGAAGACATCCGACTCAAATGGTATGACAGACCCCAAACAAAAACTTCTCAGTAAGCCCTTCCCAAAGTTCCGACCCACGACACTGTGAGTAAATTAAATGGTTGCTGTTTTACGTCACTAACTTTAGGGTAGTTTGTTATGCGGTAATAATGACTAGAAAACTCTCATTTTTGGAATTAAAAATTTGGACTGTCAAAGTATAATTTTTTAAGAATATCAACAATTATATATGTGGAATCTAAAAAAAGGGTACAAATGAACTTATCCACAAAACAGAAATAGAGTTCCAGATGTAGAAAACAAACTTATGGTTACCAGGGGGTAAGGGGGAGGGAGGGATAAACTGGGAGATTGGGATTTATATAACACACTACTATATATAAAATAGATAACCAGTAGAGACCTACTGTATAGCACAAGCAACTCTACTCAATACTCTGTAATGACCTATATGGGAAAAGAATCTAAAAAAGAGTGGATATATGTATGTGTATAATTGATTCACTTTGCTGTACACCTGAAACTAACACAACATTGTAAATCAACTATATCCCAATAAAAATTTTTTTAAAAAAGAGTATCAACAATTATAAAGTAAGCACAAGCACAAGAGTAATCTAAGTTATTAAGGAGGGAACCAGCAGATTACTAAACATCATTCACATGTGAGACATGTTTTATGTGCTGAAGAAAGTACGTTGGAATAAGACTGCTTGGTTAAACACAAAACTGGTTAATGTTCTACAAGGAAATAAAACCATCATCTTTGGGGTTATTTTTCTTCCAAACAAAAATCATTTACATCTGTCCTAGAAAACAAATCTGTAAGTTATTATCTTTCTTCACAGATTCTGGGCCTTAAACAATAGTAAATCACGTGCCAAACATTAGAAAATTAATAATCCTACAGCAGGCCTATTACATAGTGCTCCAACATGATACTGAAAGAACACACAGCTAAAGTTTTGTCTAAGTTTTCGATAATTTTTCTTACTAGGACCTACACCAGATCTCACCTTTTCCTAAAAGCTTTTTGAAGGTTGAAAACAACGAAGGCACAAATGGAGGGGTAGTGGAGCTTCCGTCTCTGTGGCAGACAGTGGGAAAGAGACATTAATGGGTGATGATGTTCTAGCACCTTCAAACCACATCATAAAATCACCCGCCTCTTTCTTGTATTGCGGCTGTCATTTAGCTAAATCTGAGGTTTGCAGCTATTATATGGGTTAAAAAGCTGAATGAGTATTTTGACTTTGGAAATAATGGAACACCTACTAGTGAGGATGATGTTGGGGGAATGGCCTGAATATCGGCTTTTCAGACTCTAATCCTAAAGTCTTTAGCATAGTGTGATATATTTAATCTACGTAGGAGATATTTGTACAGAAAAACAGAACAGGCCCTGGACTAGGAGTCCTTTTTACAAGCCACCATTTACTAGCTGAATCACAAAACCTGGTTTCCTGGTCTGCAAAACTGGGCTAATAGTACTTATTTTCCTAACTCAGAGAGAGTTTTGGAAATGGTACGGCTCTTTTTACAAGAAAAGGATTATTATTATTATTACTATTACTACTATTATTGTTATTACCCAGTTGAGCACACAAACGGGGGAAAGGAGGAAATCCATTCTAGTAGGATGCTGGGCCTGTCTAAGTAGCTGGCAGAAGTTCTTAGTGCAGCTGACTACTACCCATGGAATTGTCTGAGTGAACAGGATGTTTTGATATATATTGACAGGGGCAGCTCAGGAAATCCCCTCTTCACCCCAGCAGTGACTCACCGGGACTCAGAAAAACCAAAAGTGAGCTGGGGGAGTCTCCTGAGCCTTGAACACACCGGATCGAGAGAAGAACTGGTCCTCCAAGGAAGGGAGGAAGTGCTACTGCAGGCTTTTGATTCGCAGAGAATTGGATTAAACCCTGGCTCTGCCACTATGTGGCCACGTGACAGCAGGAAAGTTTCTTTTCCTCTTTGAGTTTTAGTGTCCTCACCCATAAAGGGAAGATAATAATACCCAGCTCAAAGAGTTGGTGGGAAATTTGAAATTGGAGAGGGAAAAAAAAAAATCAGAGAGTTCTTCATAGAGCAGGTAATCAAAGAAAACCCCCAATCCCCACTGACAGCAGAAAGGCTAAATACATGGTGATATAGCTACACAATAGAAGATACTCAGCAGTGAAAGGAATAAACTAGAGCCATATGCACCAGAGGGGGAGAATCTCTGTAATATAATAAATGCAAATGTGTGTATGTATATGTGTGTGTGCCTGTATATTAAAAGTAGGGAATAAACATTGCAAGAGTCAAGAGAGTTTGGAAAGTGGTTAATTTGGCTGGGGGTAGAGGGAGAAGGAAAGAAGAGGAACACGTGGGTAAACACCAACATTCTAGTTCTAATGTTTGGTGGCAGGTTCAATAATATTTTATTTTACTATTAACAATGACGATGGGAGTTTACTCATTGCTAACATGATAAGAGTATATCATGAACTAAGGATTACAATTAATTCAGTTTTTGCAACAACAACACAGAACGGGCACTCAATACATACACCTTCCTGTCTCCTGGTCTCCTTCCTAACCTCCTTCTTATTGAAATTTTTATCTTAAGAGCAAAGCATTTTCTTTGATGTATTTGTTTTCTTCACACTGCATACACAGTCCTTTGTCCCACACGTCTTTAATTAAAGCTAGAAATTATTGGTATAGCTATGCTTAATTGCTTCCATCTTTGGTAACTGTTTTAATTATACAGTTGTCTGCTTCTCTTCTCTATAATGTCTTTTCTAACTTCTATTTCTCACTCATGTTTGCAATATAATAAGGGGGACATGCAATAAGATATTCAAATAATTGAAAAGAAAATGCTATAGTGCAGACAAGCTAAAGCCAAGACCTCAGAGCCGACACACAAGGCCTTTCACAGTCTTGCACCAAACGCAGACTTAACCCTCAGTACACATCCTTTCCAGTCAAACCGAAAGACTTGTTGTTCCCCAACACATTGTGACTGTTTACACCTCTATGCTGTACCCTTCTCGAATGCCTTCAGCATCATTTTTTTTTCCCTTGGAAAATTCCTGCTCTTCTTTCAGAACCACACTTAAATGTCACTTTCCCCATGAAGGCTTCCTGAGCACCCCCAGGGAGGTTGTTGCTATCTCTTCTACACTCCTACATTGCTTGAAAAATACCGCTACGTTAGCCCTTAACACAGTGATTGTAATTATTTCTTCACACGTAGTTCCCCTACCACTCGAGAGGAGGGACTATACCTCGTTCACCTCAGACGTGTCTGGTGCATTACGGACAAGAAAAGAAAAATGTGTAGGAGTGAGTGAGAGATTGTTATATCAAATATTTCATACCTCCCCTGCTCACAGGCAATTCCTCAACTGACTTGGGAGTGCTAACAAGATCAAATATCCAGCCAGGGAGGCTTCTTGGAGAAGGGATTTATCTGGAGCCTTGAAGGATCAGGAAGGATCAGAAATATGGAAAAGGGGGTATCTTCTCTGAGGACTCCATCAGTCCCGAGTTGCTGTCTTTCTTGGTCTGCACCTGGAAGACCCATCCCCTTCCTGGTAACAGAGCTCCCGTGAGTCCCAATAAGGGAGATTACTCTCCTGTGAGAGAGTTTCACAGGAAACACACAAACACTTGTGGATACAACTTTGGGTGGCCTGGAAACAATTTCCAGAGGGGGAAAGTTGTAAGATATTTTTGTATTACTCCTATTTGGTGAAATATGTTCCATCTTCTGAACGTGTCCATCGATGGAAGGGAAGTTGGTGTAACCGAACTCAGACTACAAAGGAGGTCAGTTAGGCAGACAGTGAACACCACAGCAGTCCCTGGTAAGTGATATGTGTGCATATCAGCAAGTACTACAGGCTACCAAGAAAAAATAGTACGGTGTAGTGACTAAAGAAGAGGATTTGGAACTAGAATTGGGCTCAAGTTCAAGTTTCATCTACCCAGTCAAATATCCTTGGACAAGATACTCAACTTTTTTGATCATTTAGTTTGTCACTGATGATACAGTAAGAAAATTAATTTATCTCACAAGATTGTTGTAAGATCAAATGAGTAAAAACAAGGAGCATATCAGAAGTGTTCAATAAATGGTAGCAATTACCATTATTTAAACTCTCTGAGTCTGTTTGCTTCAAGAAAGAAAAAAGGTGAGGGGCAGGCAATGTTACCTACCTCCCAGGAGGTAGGTAAATGACGAAGCATTCAGTACAAATATTTAGAATAGTGTTTAGCACATGGCCCAGCATTCAGTGAATATCTGAATCAAGAAGAGAAGAAAGCTTAAAATGAGGAAATTGATCTAAGATTTTTTAGTATTTTTTTTGAGAGGTGTAATCAGAGACCCTCTTTAACAATCTTAAATAGCTATGAGCCATTTCACCAGAAAAAAAAAAAAATCTAATGTATGTATATACTTTAAAATTCTAATAAAATTGTAGTGACCCTCTGAATTCTACTTAAAAAACCGAGTGCTTGGATTCCCAGGTTTAAAATCCCTGGTCTAAATAAAGTTATAAAATATAGGTCAGAGGAAATGGGAACTACACTGTAGATTTTCTTTTCCTTGGTTTTAAATGAGTGGGTCTATTATTCATTTTAAAAACTCTTGTTAACTGAGGCAGGCAGACTGTTAAGTATAAATTAATAAACTCTCTTGGTGAAAGAAAGAGGAACCAGTGGCAAATATTTAATCTTTTCTCTTCGAAGTTGGAGTGGTTTAATCTCTGCCCTTTTTGAGCATGTTATAGATTTTAATCCCCCTTTGGCCTCTTCTTTTGATTAGAGCTAATGGAATTGTTCCCCCCATATGTCCTCATTTTCCATTCCTCAACCTGTCTGGACTTTTGCCTCCGAAGGTTAACATCACTATGAAGTAATGTAATCCATCTTTACTAGTTAGACAGATTTATTCAGAGCTCTCTCCCCACAGCTGTCTGTAAGCATGGTGAATCCGACATCCAGGAGAGCCCACTGGGGTTGGATATTATATTTATAGTATCTAAGCCCAAAGCTAAGAAGCAAAGAACCCTCAAAATCCCCATCACTTCAGTGACCTTAGTTTCAACTAATTTGCCTCACTTCAGAGCACTGGAGTTAGCCTTACCAACATTTCTGGGTTGGAGAAAATGTGCAGATTCAGAGATTCACAAACATTAAAGTTTCGAAGGCTGTCTAAGGGACAGCACCATTTCTTATGGAGCTTCCCTGTGAAAAGCTTCTCGACAGAGGCCCGGGTAGCTACTATCAATTAGTTGGAAGTACCTTAGGACCAGAGACCTCTTTGCCATTTCTGGTATTCTAGGGAATGCCTTTGGGGAATATCCTTGTCATCATCTCCACACTTGAGTCCCTCTTTGGAAGGGGACCTCCTAATAGCCTTTTCCATGGTGAGGCCATAGAACTTTCTTATATCCAAGAGTCAAAACTGGTCTACCCCGTTGGAACTGACTTCCTTCTTGGGAAAAAAAAAAACCACATCTAGTCCCTCTTCCACTTGACAAACGTTCAGTGAACTGTTTAATTGATTGCTCCACTTACTATTTATTGAGCAGTAACTATATCCTAGGCACTGTGCCGGACACTTGGGGTACTGTGGTGAGCAGGATAGACCCCGGCTCTTATAGAGCTTATATCTCAGCAGGAAAGAGACTTGATGACAACTGTGATTTTTCGGATCTTCAGGCTCAACACTCATAATTTCATAAACACTTGTATGCAGTTCCTTCACCATCCTGCTCAGCCTCCTCTAAATTTGGTCTAATTGGTCTAGGACCCTCTCAAAGGTGGGGCTAAACAGAACACCAGGAGGAAGGCAGGGGAGAGCTTGGCCTATCATGACTATCCTGGATTAATTGCTTTTCCTGGTGAGTCTCTGAAGTTCTCATGATTATCAACCTTCCGTCTGAGTCCCCCCAGCTGCCCTACGGGCTAGGGGATGGGGGCAATGCCTAGACAATCTGAATGACCTGGAATAGCTGTCGGTTTCATTCTGATCTTGGGACACTCCCACTGTAGGGGTTACTTTGAATTGAGACCATGGACTTCTGGATCAAAGAGATCTGGGTGTAAGTCTCAACTTTGTCACTTACTAACTTAAGCAAGCTGGGCCAACTTTATGGGCATGTGACCCGTGCAGTCATGAGGGTAAGGGAAGGGGGGAACCATGCTCAGAAGGAGTCTGAACTTGGTTTAATGCTCTGCTGTCACCATCTTGAAATTCTTAATAATTTCTCAACATGGGGCCCTGCATTTTTACTTTACACCAGGCCCCACTAATTATGTAGCTATAAGCAAGTTACTTAACCTCTCAGCTTTCACGTCCTCGCCTAAGACACAGGGATGATGATGATATCTACTCCACAGGTATCTGCGATCTTTACATGAGACAGTGTGTGTACCATGCATATTCCATAGTAAGGGCTACCCCCAACCAGTGTAAGTCAATGGCATTTTTATTTAGACTATCTCTTCTGAATTTATTATCTATGCTGCTAAAGTGAGCACTTCTAACTTCTATGTGCCCTTAATTATCCTATTTGTACCTCTTCTATTCTTCTAACTTAATAATACCTGCTTGGGAAAGGGGAGTTAACGTGTTTTGTTTGTTTGTTTGTTTGTTTACTGGGCATCTGATTTTTTTGTTTGTAAATACCACTTCTGCGTAGCTTATGCAAAAGGGAATTTTTTGAATGATAACATGACCTCAAAACAAACAAAAATGATAGTAAGACTGGAGAATCAGGCTTGGAAATGAGTAGGAACTAAGGCAGCTTCACTCCCAGGCAGAACAGTTCTGAAAAGGGTGGAATGCATGAGCTCCTACCATTTTCAGTCTGTGTCACTCTGCTGAAGTTTCAAATTCCAGAGAGAGCATGGCCATGACCTACCTTGGTTCACATGCTCACCCCCAGGCCAGGGAATGGCAGGGCATCTGATTACAGTATGTATCATAGATTGGAGGTGGAGGGGACTCTGCAAAATAAAAATGAGGTGCTAGGGCTTCCCTGGTGGCGCAGTGGTTGAGAATCTGCCTGTTAATGTAGGGGACACGGGTTCGAGCCCTGGTCTGGGAGGATCCCACATGCCGCGGAGCAACTGGGCCCGTGAGCCACAATTACTGAGCCTGTGCGTCTGGAGCCTGTGCTCCGCAACAAGAGAGGCCGCGATAGTGAGAGGCCCGTGCACCGCGATGAAGAGTGGGCCCCGCTTGCCGCAACTAGAGAAAGCCCTCGCACAGAAACGAAGACCCAACACAGCCAAAAATAAATAAATAAATTTATTAAAAAAAAAAAAAAAAGAATAAGCTGCTAACTTAATTTGACTTAGGAATAGTCTTGCTTAGTTTATAAAAAAAAAAAAAAATGAGGTGCTAGTAGAAGGGGGACATTGGTTTGGAAAAATAAAAACAGAACAACAAAATTTCCCCAGAGTGTCTGCTATGTACCCGTCACGCTGCTAGGGTCTTTTGCATAGTATTCATTTGACATTACATTTACTAGCATGAGGTAGGCACTCTGTAGATATTTGTTGAGTAAGTGAATAACTGAGTGAACTTATTTACCTCTCATACAACTCTTGGAGGTAGGTAACAATAGTTGCATTTTACAGAAGAAGAAACTGAGGCTCCGAGAACAGAGTTTGCTCAAAATCACACAATCTACAAGTGGCAGAGTTGGGATTAAAACCTGATTTTGTTTGATTCCAAAGCTTATTTTTGTGCCACTTCATGCTGCCTGCCGTTTTTGGGGTGTATGTGAGCGACTGTTCTAAACCTCAGGACCTCCTGCAGTGCTGCCCCAAAACACAGGAGCTTGATGCATTATCGTCATTGATGGGTTCTAAAAAGTTTATCTGGGCTGGGAAAAGTTCATTTTGTGATTCTCCACTAATTTCAGAAAGGAAGTGGTGCAAACTCTTTAACCTGGGGCAGGATCTTTCAGTCTCTTCAACATTAAAAGGGTATGATAATGGTGTCTCCTACAAGGTTATTGTGTGATAACTGAGAGGATGTTTGTAAAGCCTTTAGCACAGTTCCTACAACAGAAAGCCCTCAGAAATGACACCTTATCTATAGGCTCCAAGAAGTATAGAGAAACAGGAAGAAAGTGCTGGGGAAGGCATCAGGTTTCAGTATCATATTTCATCAAAGTTAAGTCTCTACCAGCTGAACTCTTAATTTACATATCTCTTAGAAAGAAAAAGCATTGCCAATTAAGTTGTGACATGCCTTCTTATGATTTCAAGTTTTTAAAAGTTTTATTAATACTGAAAAAATCTCTTGTAGACATAATTAAACATGATTTAGATAATTTTTAAAGAAAATCTCTTTTAGACTTCTTTGACATATTTTTTAATCACATATTGCTCTTTTTAAAAAATTTATTGGGCTGCCCTGGTGGAGCAGTGGTTGAGAATCTGCCTGTCAATGCAGGGGACACGGGTTCGAGCCCTGGTCTGGGAAGATCCCACATGCCGCGGAGCAACTAGGCCCGTGAGCCACAACTACTGAACCTGCGTGTCTGGAGCCTGTGCTCCGCAACAAGAGAGGCCGCGATAATGAGAGGCCTGCGCACCGCGATGAAGAGTGGCCCCCACTTGCCGCAACTAGAGAAAGCCCTCGAACAGAAACGAACACCCAACACAGCCAAAAAAAAAAAAAAAAAAATTTATTGAAGTATAGTTGATTTACAATGTTGTGTTAATTTCTGCTGTACAGCATAGTGATTCAGTTATACATACATATATACATGCACACACACACACACACATATATATATATATATATATATATATTCTTTTTCATATTCTTTTCCATTATGGTTTATCACAGGATATTGAAGATAGTTCCCTGTGCTATACAGTTGAATCTTGCTGTTTATCCATTCTATATATAATAGTTTGCATCTGCTAATCCTAAACTCCCAATCCGTCCCTCCTCCGCTCCCCCCCAGCAACCACAAGTCTGTTCTCTAGATCTGTGAGTCTGTTTCTGTTTTGTAGATAAGTTCACTTGTGTCATGCTTTAGATTCCACTTATAAGTGATGTCATACGATATTTGTCTTTCTCTGTCTGACTTACTTCACTTAGATAATCTCTAGGTCCTTCCACGTTGCTGTAAATGGCGTTATGTCACTCGTTTTTATGGCTAAGTAGTATTCCATTGTATATACATACCACATCTTCTTTATCCCATCATCTGTTGATGGACATTTAGGCTGCTTCAATGCCAATCACATATTGCTCTTGTGTACATGTAAAAAGGAAAATTTAAGCAAAATACAGTGGTTAAGGTATTTGTAAGACCTCACAGTCAGAATGGTTCGTCTCTTCTGAAGCACTTTCCTCTCAGCTGTTGATATGTTTTTCCACACAATATTGTCAACTAAGCCACCAAGAGAGTTGGGGAATGCAGCATTTCTTAAAAGAGTGTACTCTGCTGTCTTGGAAGTTTCTGTCAAGCCACCAGTACCAATTTGCCAATTTTGATGCTGGTGCTATTTTCATATTCTACTAGAAGGTACAAATAGAAGGTTTCCAGACAACAACTGGAACTCATATTTGATCCTCCAAAGAACCGTAGGTGGTTTGTTGATTAAAACGTCAATGACTGTGGTTGTCCAGTCATTCTGTCCAGGAATAATAACCAAGTACCTCCAGGCAGGCAATACAACTATGCATTGCTGGAGCCTTGTTATCTGACATCATCGATTGTAAGGCGTGCCCTGATTTCTGTGATGTTAAATGTTAAATAAGAATGTGTGTCTTAGAATACATGAAATAGAGCATTAAGAAAGTTCTGGGAATGAGATGTCCTCAGACCTTTGTTTTATTCCTCGATTTGTCACAACTAGCTTGTGACTTCACAACTAGCTTGTGAAGCACAGTTGTGCTTCACAACTGTGAAGCATTTGAAGAGAACTTAGGTATAATTTTGTTGAATCCTCTCACTTCACAGGTAAGAAAACTGAAGAGCAGAGAAGGGTTGTGACTTAGATCATCCAAGGACACTCTGAGTGGGAAATCCTAACTTCGGTTCCTCTGCCCTGAGCACTCCACTCTGCTGACTCCTATGAGAAAAGGGTTATTTCAGAAGAGTACATATCATTGGTGATCCAATGTTGTTCTGTCACTAGGAGCGCCACAAGGTTCTCTAATGAGCATCTATTCTGGGCATTTCCAACTGCTTTAGTCTTCTTGGCCTTTAAGTCCCAAATCAAATGTTCTCTCTTCTGCAACGTCTTTTCCAAGAGTCATTCTCAGGCCCCTGTCCCCACCTCCAACTCCCTAGGCAGTTAATTGCTCCAGGTTTTCTGGTTTTACAACACTTACTTCCTGTTCCTCTCATAGAAGTCATCATATTGTTAGATATGAATTTATTTGATTAAAAATTTTTTTTCACATGGAATATTACAAACATACACAAAGTAAACAGAATAGTTTAATGAACCTCGATGTACCCATCATCCGGCTTCCACAATTATCAACGTCCTGTCATTCCTGATTTTTCTACACCTCCCTAGCACTCTCTACACTCTATAAAAATTTTTTCATTTGATGTAAAATTCACATGTAATGAAATGCACAATTACAAATAGATATGCTCATGTAACCCACACCCCTAGCAAGGTTTTGAGCATTTCCATCACCCCAGAGAGTTTTCTCATATCTTTTCACAGCTAGGCTTCCCCCTAACCTTCAACCTTCCACCCATCAGGCAAACACAGGTAAGTTTTTTTTCCATCAAAAATTATGATGAATTTCACATAAATGCAATCATACAGTGTATGTTCTTGTATGTCTAGCTTCTTTCTCTCAACATAATTTCTATGAGATCCATTCATGTCATTGTATGAATCAGTACTTGATTCTCTTTTATGACTAGTATTCCGTTGTATGGATGTATGACTGTTTATCCATTCTCATGTTAATGGACATTTGGGTTGTTTCCAGTTTGGGGTATTAATAATAAAGCTTCCGTGAACATTCATGTACAAATCTTTTTTACAAATATGTATTTCTTTTTCTCTTGGGTTAATACCTGGGAATGAATTGCTGGGTCACAGTGTAGATATATGCTTTTGGAAAATAGTTCTACCATTTTACATTCCCACCAGGAAAACAGGGGAGGTCCTGGTGCTCCACATTATCTCCAGTATTCATGTCAGTCTCTTTTTAATTCCAGCCATTCTAGATGTTATGAAGTGCTATCTCATTGCAGTTTGAATTTGCATTTCCCCGATAGCTAAAGATGCTGAGCACCTTCTCATGGGTTTATTAGCCATTCACGTGTCTTCCCTTATGAAGTGTCTGTTTAAGCTTTATGCTCATTTTAAAAATTGGGATTTTTAAAAATTATTGCATTGTAGTCATTCTTTATATAATCTGGATTAAAATCTTTTCTCAGATATGTATATTTCTTCCCACTCTGTGGCTTGCCTATTGATTGTCTTGTGTCTTTTGATGAAGTTTTATTTTATCACACTTTTTTATTTTGTGGTTATTGCATTCTGTGTCCTGTACTATTGGCTTACATGCCACCTCCATCACTAGGCTGTGGGTTGCTAGAGAGAAAGAATATAAATATTTTTATCTTGTGCCCCAGCCTCCAGCACAGAGCCTGACCCATGAGTACTGCACTAAGGCTTCTGGAGGTAGGGAGGAAGACATATATATTCTCCTTCCTGTCTGATATCTCTTTGGGGAATCATCCCCGACTCTCACTATTCAGTCCTGCTGGTACAGGTTCAGAAGCTCAGCTTTTCTGAATCCATCCCTAGGAATGCGCACTTGACTAAAACTGGGCCAATCAAACTTTGTTCAGCATTCTTGCAAGAAATAGGAACATGGAGATACCCTCACCCTCATCTTCCAAGATTTAGGAGGACATTGTAAGGCTAAAGCAATTGCTAGCCATCTTTGCTACCACATGCATTGCTCTTAACTTGAATATGAAGTAAACACGGGAATTAAGAAATGAAAAATGGAGAACAAAAGACCCTTAAAGACATCATTTGAATCCCTGGACCTACGCTTTCCTAAAGTTCATCTCCCTTCTGAACTGCCCAAGTACATGAGACAATAAATTGCCTTTTGGTTTATTTGTTGTTTAATCAAGCTTGATTTGTATTTTTATTTCTTACAACCAGAAGTCCTGTTTAGTATACTCCTTAATGTTACACCCTTGCCTTCAAGTCCCCGTATCATTTCCATAGCTCCAGAGGTCCTTTGGGAGGTGAAGGAGATGGAGTGGAGACTGATATTTTTAAGTATCTGAAAGTGTATAAACAATAAAACAGGAGTTCTGGTTCTATATATTATGTAGCAGTGTTGAAAGTCACAAATTTTTCATCATGATAAAAACAAAATGAATTACAAGACATATCATGGAAAGACCTGCCACTAATATGTCTGAGTGTACCCCACTTCCTACTATCATTTTATTTCAACATATTGTCATCAAATATTTGATCAATAAATGAATAAAAAAAATAATCCTCAAAAAGAGAAAATTCTCTTTTAGTAGTGAAATGTTTGTCACATAAAAATTTTGAAAATAGAATTTATCATGTAAAATTGATAAAGTAGAGTTGTTCTGGTTCAAGACGTATGTATGTGTGCATATCTGTGTACGTGTGTGTATATCTGTGTGGTTTATGTGCCTGTGTGTTGTGTTTACGCGTCTATGTATGGATGTGTTTGTCTGTTTATGTGTGTGCAGTGTATAAGTGGCTATGAGACTGTGTGTGTACATATGTGTATTTGTGTGGCTTGTGAATCTGTATATCTATATCTGTTTGACTCTGTGTCTGTATATTTGTGTCTATATTTCTGTGCATTATATTGTGGTCTAATTTGCATTTGTGTGTGTCTATGTATGTGTACTGTATGATATATTCGTGTGTCTATGTATGTCTGTGTGCTCTTTGTATAATGTATATATGTTTCCATGTGTGTTTGTATAAATATGTATATGTGCTTATGTGTAAGTCTGTGGGAATGTTTGTGTGGCTATATGGGTGTATGTGTGTGCGTTGTGTGGTTGGGGGCAGCAAGAGGGCAAAGTTACCACCATTCCATTCTGTACTTTGTGCAAATTAGGAAAATTTGCCCTCTCTTCCGGGGCAGAGCAGCCTCGTAGGCCCAGAGTTTGGCTGGCAGAGTGGGGACGGGGTTTCAGCCCCCACCAGCCCCCTCATCCAGTGTCTTGAAGAAGAGAACAACCTGGCAGGGGAGGGGGGCATTGTGGAAGGCCTGGGAGTCCATTCAGCCTCTTCTTTGCCGTGCAGGCACCTTCCGATAGGATCCAGTCTGAAAAGTACCCAAACTGATGTTCTCTAATGGTTTCCAAATGCCATGATTCTCGAGAAGTGAATGGCAGTGGATACTGCACAGGCTCCAGGGGCCTCCTTTGATTCAGCCCCTGAGGCCTGGAGCATGTATGTCCTAACAGGCCGACTCCCACCCCTCCTTTGGCCTTGTCATCATCTCATGGCCCTGGACTCTCTTCTTCCACCTGTTCCCTCGTTGTAGAAAAACACTCATTGGAGTTTAGGGTTGCACATTGTTGTCATGGCTCATCACATAGTTTGCACTTTTGTTGAAATGACTCATGGCCAGGAGGCTGTGGGGTTGAAACTAGGCAGCGTTAGGGGAGAAGAATGTACGTGGTGTGGAACTGGTTAGGATGGTGAGGTTTGGGAACTGGGGAGTGGGTGAGCAGCTCACATATGGAAGACAAAGCTGGTGTTGCAGAATGAAACCAGTGAGATTATTAGGACTTGTATTCATCTGAAGCCTTATATCCAACATGAGCATCTCTGCCCACTTTAGCTTCTCAGCAGAAGCTGCCTCTTCGTTTTGGCCTGTGGCGTCTTTTGATAGATGACTTCCAGCAAGTTGCTCTGCCTTTGTGAGCCTTCATTCCTGCAGCAGGAATCTCTACTCCCTCAGGTGCATGGTTGGGAGGAATCACTGTGACACTGCATGTGGAAGTGCAGAGCCAGTGCCCAGTAAATGTTAGCACAGTCTTTCCTTTCTCTTTGTACCCAATACCCCCTCTTCTTCTCACCATGGGTTGCCCCTAGCACTTTCTCTGTGCTTTTAGTATAGCAGCCAGCTATGGCCCAGCACTTAGCAAGTATTCAGTACATGCTTCTTGACTGAAGAGGTGAAGGAAGGCAGGCAGGCAGGCAGACAGAGGGCAAGTAATAAAGTAAGTTGGAACATTCCCCCATCTTTGGAAATGAGCTACTGGCATCCTTTAGAGAAGAGAGTTGAATAAACTAATGATTTTGTATACAAAATATGGCTCTAGGTGGTGGTCAGGATGGGGAGCTTGGCAGCCTTTCTGGTCAGTGGTTTCCCCTTACTGACCATCTGTTGGGTCTCCAATGAACTATTTCAGTTATTTTCCTCCTGAGAAGACAGTGTGGATTTGGAAGAGAGAGTGTATGCAGTGGCACCTGTTTCTGACAGAGGATCAAGTTTAAGGGAGGCTTAAAGGAGTCTAAGTTGAGAAAGAAAGAAAGGAAGAAAGACAGGAGAAAACAAGTTGGATTAGGAGCGAGGGACCCAGGAGGCAGGTAAAGGCTGTCACCGCCATAATTATGTACCAATGATATACCCACTATTACAGAGCACTGTGCTAGTTGCCGAGATTATAAAGTAGAAGGCATGGTTCTTACCCTGCAGAGGCTTTCTGATCTAGGGAATGGAATTGGGTAGAAGACTAAGAAGTGTGGAACACTTACTATCTGTTCAGCCCTGGGACACATGTTTTAAGATCTATCTCAAGAAATAAATATTACTTTTCCTCCAAGGAAACTGCAGAGAGGTTAAGCAATTTTCTCCAGGTCACTCAACACACAAGTAGGAACTAGGAGAAGAACCCAGGTCTGTCTGCTCTAATGACTTTGTGCTGCTCACAGGAGTGTAAGCAAGGCCATCAGTGCAGGCATGTAAAAAGGAGAATGAACTTTACAAGGTGTCCCAGGGCCAGTGCCGCACGAGTAATCCATGATGATTGTTGCAGAAGCTTAGAATACGAGATGTGTTGAGGCCTCAGATAGAAGAGGGAACTTTGCCGAGAAAGTAGGCCCTCAACTAGACGCTGAAGGCAGACTATGAATCCAACAAGAGAAGGATGGCGGGGGAGGCTTTCCAGGTGGAAGGAGGCATAGTGTGTGCAAAGGTGGGAGCTGGGAAAATTCACACCCTCTGGGTTTGTGTTGTGCATTGTGGAGTACTGGAAAGAGCCCAGCCTGCTCCAAACTTACTAACAGTGCGGCCTTAGGCCAGTCACCTAATCTCCCTAAGCCTCAGTTTCCCTACCTGTACAATGGTTGTGATAGCAGTCACTTTACAAGGTTACTGAAGACCCTTAGGTCTTCAATGCATGTAATGCACCTGGCTCCTCAGAATCACCCATCTCAGTTAGACCTCAGTCTAAATCACGTCCCCTCTCTCATAGGATCCTATGTCTCTTCCTACTCGCAACTGAATCCATATAGATATAGATATAGATAGATATATTGATATATGCTTAACCTCTCTGTACTTTATACACACACACACACACACACACACATATATACCTGCATGCTTATTTACTGAATGTCTGTTTCGTGACTGTCAGTTCCACGACGACACGGACAGTATCTGTTTTTCTCAACACCATCTCTTTATAGAACAGTAGGCACTCAATAAATCTTTGTTAAGTGAGTGAATACATAAATGTCTGAATGAATAAATGAATTCATGAGTAAATGAATAACCACACCTATTTCTGTGCCATGACTCTTAAGGGTCTCGGGGAAAATAAGTCTTTTCTCTGGTGAGGGGCAAGCTGTTAATGTAGGAAAAGCATTCAGAGAATGCAGAGTAGCAGAAGGCCTCCACAGGTCACCAGGGAGAAGGCCAGGCCTCCTGTCTGCCTCCTGGTGTTGCATGAAACAGTCTCTGAGCGGGAAGGAAGTGACACAAACTTCCAGTTCAGCTGGTTCCAGGCTTTCACAACCTAGCTCTTTCTGTCTCGCTTAAGCCTGATGTGCTGCTTCACGGGTGTGACTTGTGACCTGTCTACTGGACACTGACTCTGCGTGATCCCCACGCTGCCCGGCAGCGACCCTGAGTGGGCGTCTAGACTTTCCAATAACTGAGTCTTTTAATCCAATGCAACACAATAACCCTTTATGTCAAGTTAAGGAGGAGGAGCGGGGATAAACGGATTCACTAATAACTACCAGGCATTTGATACGTTCTGGGAGTTCCATGATAGAGGTAAGGACAGGGGACTGAAGGATACAGAGGAGGCTATATGGCCCTGCCTAAGGTGAAGCAGTGTACACACAGTTGAATAACATTTATAGCTTTCAAAATATGGTCTGTATATCATCTCATCTCAGTCTCCCTGTAGCCATGGAAACTATGGAAAGTAGGGATGGTATGTGCATTATTTGCTCCTAACATATAGGGAACTGAGGCACCTGGGCTTGGTTCAGGATATAGATCCTGTTTCAGGGCAGATATGAACTGAGTGCCCAGATCTCATGATTATCAGTTTAGGGATCTTTCTTTCTACTGGACCTCACCGTCACACACTGGACTTTATATTGGTCAACAGTGTGAGGGTGCCTGCAATGTCACAATCCCCCTACCCTCTGTAATGTATTTCCAATGCACTTTTGTGATGGGACATCAGAATCTAATAAATCAGAGGTTGGCAAGCTAAGGCCCACTGGGGCACACTGGCCATTGTATGCTTTTGTAAAGTTGTATCGAAACACAGTCATAACCTCTCGTTTACTTTTATCTATGATTGCTTTGCCCTACAAAGGCAGAGTTGAGTAGTTGCAACAGAAACTGTGTGACTCACAAAGTCTAAAATATTTACTATTTGGTCCTTTATAGAAAAAGTTTACCACCTCTTAGAATAAATGAATAGAATGGAAGTAAATGGAAAAAAAATAGATTCATTCATTCACAATAGGCATTTTCTTTCCATTTAAAAGAAAGTGAGAATGGGCCACAAAATTACGCCTCTTGTCACTTGGCTGGATGACACCGAACAAGTCATTTATACTCTCTGGGTCTGTTTCTGCACCTATCACCTTATAGAGTTGCTATAGGATTTCCGTAAGATAAGGTATATGTATCAGTTATGATTAGGTTTGGCCCCATGGACAGAAAACACAAAATTAAAGTGTCTTGCATAAGAGAGCAGCTTCTTTCTTACAAGTGGAAGTGGGCAGTGGGTGTTCCTCTGGTGCTGCATGGTGTCAGAAACTTAAGCCCTTGAACCCCGGGGCTTTGCTGTGTGCAGCTTTCATTCCTGAAATCCTCTCATGGTCCAAGATGGCTGCTGGTGCTCCAGCCACTGTGCTGTTGCTGCTATTACCACTAATGATAGCATGATGATAAGAAGAAACAAACCTCAGATCAAATACAAAATGCCTAGTAACAGAGGTATCTATAAAGACCAGGAAGCAAATCCATATTAATTCAAGTTTAGCCAAGATGAGACCTCCTGCCACAGTTCCTAAGGCAACCAGTATATTTCATTTATTCTATTCCCGAGGTACAATGAGGAGGGTCTGGAAGCTGTCTTACATGTATTCAGCGTCTAACACTTTACAAAGTATTTCCATATTTATTACCTCATTTACTCATCACAATACTCTGGAATAGGTCTTAATATTATCATTCCTGCTGTACATGATGATTCACACAGGTGCCAAGTAACCAGATCCTAGTACCTCCTACATTCCCAAAGAGTCCATGGTTAGATCTCCGGATATTTGTTGGAAATGAAGGTGAACAGTCATGGTGTAGAAGAAAGAAAACGACCCTGTATGGGAGCAAAACTTGCCACCCCAAAATGTCTCTTTGGCACGTGAATTATTTACAGCTGAAAACAATCAAGGCCCAAAAAGACTCAGGAAGAAACTCGGATGTCCTCCTTAGCTGCCTAAAGAATGTAGACAGAGGACCTCTTCCAGGAAGAAAGCTATCATTGTACTATAGTATGAACTAGGTATGGTAGACTGAGAGGAATCTAGGAAGGTTTTTTTGTTTGTTCTGTTTTTTAAAATTCCTCCCTGTGTCCCACTGTCTTAGCACACCCAGCAAACATTTGTTTACCAAACATTTGCTTTTCCATCTTCATGTAAACTGCCCTCCTGTCTTTTGAAGACGTAAACCATTACCCCCAACATCCTTTTTTTGTCTTTAGTGGAAGATGTCTTTTCAGAGTTACTTAGTTTTGCTGGGTCTCTCCCATGTACACGTTATTAAACTTTCATCTGATTTTCTCCCGTTCATAATGTCAATTTAATTCTTAGACCAGCCAGAAGCATCTAGGATAGAGGAAGATTTCTTCCTCTGGCATCCCCAAACCAGGCCCTCTAGCAGATGCAGCTAATCACGTGGCCTCAGCCCCACTGAGCCACTATCCTCGCCTGTAAGACCAAGATGAGAGCATGTATTTGGGGTTGCTATGATAGCAGAGTGACTATCACGCACATGGCCCATACTCCAGTTCTGTGAAATCACAGTTATTACCGAGGCTTACCTCTCATCACCAGTGTGTCCTTCGAAAATCACTTCCTTTTACAGAACCTCAGTCTCCTTTTCTAGGAAAATAAAGAGTTAAGACTTCTTAAACTATCTTCCAAATCTCAGTCCCATCAGCTTGGGAGCCTGTCTTTTTAATAGATATGGCTTATGTTTCAGCTCAGGTTGGAATCTTCCCTCCTGTTACTTACTGTGAGGCTCAAAACAAGCTAAAAAACATTTCGGACTCTTCGCATCTGTAAACTATGGACAAATAGTACCTAGCTAACTGGAAAGCTAAGGATCATGAAGATTAAATGACACAGGCGTGTCCGGGACCCACCAGACTGTAACTTCCTTAAAGGCTGGGGCTCATTTGTTTTCTACATTTACAAACTGTGACACCTTTTCAGAGGGTTGTTCACAAAATTAGATGAGAACATTTTCGTAAAGTATCGGGAACAAGACCTCACGCAAAGCATTCAATAAATATTATTAATTATTATTATTAATATTATTATTAATTTCTTTATTTTAACACCTGTCTGCAAGAGACTTGGCGTTCAGTGCATGGTTGAGAAGCGAAGTTACAGGATACACGTTGGACACGTACCCACCAGCGGCTGAGGGGAGTTTGCGTGGGGCGAGAAGAGCCCCCAGAGTAGGAAACTCCCGGCCTGAGAAGACAGAACCCACTTCAGGCCTTTAAAAGCTCGGGGAGGCGGGAAGAAACGGGAAGAGGCCGCAGCCCACGCCACCCGCCAGGCCAGCGCCGCAGGAGGCCACGGCAGGGCGCAGGCGCGGGCCAATCCCGGGCCCCGTTCAAAGGGCCAATCGGGGCGAGCTTTACAGGGGTCGCGGCCGGCGGGGGCGGGGCCGCGCGGAGGGCGGGTCGGACCGCCCAACCGAGGCTTGGTGCGGCTCCGCGCGGTTATCGGCAGGGCCCCGCTAGCTAAAATGTAATTTCAGATTGGACAAGTAAGTGACCCTCCTCTCAGTCCCACGTGTGTATCAGGGGCTTTAGCAAAAGCGCAGGCTCGCAGCGCGCACGTTCTCCAACTCGAGAGCGCAGCCGGGCCCAAGCCTCCCTCCCCTTTCCCGCAGTCGCTGCCTCCTCTTCCTCCTCTGGCCGCCTGAGTCTTAACGCCAAGCCATGCGTTGGCCCCCGAGACCTTGTTGAGTCCCCTGTGTGCACTCCTGGGTGAGGCGTACGGCCACTCAAGAGAAGGGTGGGCCCTTACTGCATCCCCAACGCTGCCTAGGGGATGTCTGGAACTCGGGGTCCCCTGCCATCACTATCCAGTTACTATGTTAATTTTCTCCCCCCTTCCCACCGTATTTTAGGACGTTTCCCCAGGCGTTTTTGAACCTTTTAATTCCAGTCTGGCTACCTAAGGCATTTTAAGGCCAGTGCTGCTTGTAGCTTTCAGCAGCTTGTGGTAATGTTTAAAGTGCAATTTAGTTTAGATGGTATAATGCTCTTTGGCTACAGTTATCCTGGGTAGGAAAGGCCTAGGAGTATCTCTCTATTTTTATTAATGTCCTTTCTTTTTAAGATGAACAAGATGCAAAATGGTGAATTTCCCTAATCATTGGCTATTTTCCACTAAAGCGCTCCTCATGTCTTAACTAATTTCGTCTCTAAATTAAAGAGTCAAGTCATTTCCAAGATAGGGAAGAGCAGTCATTATTAGGTTACTTTTTAAAGTAGGATATCAGGAGGGAGAAAGGGATTATGCTTTTGAACTACAAATCAGTAGAAAGAAGGCAAGCCTTCTCTTAGTTTGTAGCTTGGTATATAGGTGGTAGAATTCTGCTTTGTTTTGTTTTGCTTGCTTTTCCCCTCTTTCCTATGATCCACCAAGTGTATATCCTGAAATTGTACTTTTTAAGTTGCCAGCTGGGTCTTCCAGCCTTTTGACTGCCTCCTGGTCTTCTGGGAATCTCCTGTTAATGAGGTCCTGTGGTTGGCTTTTGACTTGGTGGCCACTGGCCTGGCTCTTGGAGGGAGCCAGCTGAGGAGGGCCTCCTGGTGGGAGGCTCAGATAACTCTTATTAAGGATGATTGAGGGAACAGAGAGGGTGAGAAGGGCCTGGAGATTGATTTTGAGGGGGAGGGAGGTTGGGAGCCTCCCTGCTGGAATTGGAAGTCAAAACATGTGCATTGGGAGAAAGGAATAACCCAGAGGGTGGAGATCTGTGTCTTTCTGGATGAAATTAAGAAGTTTACTGGGAGGAGACTGAGCCTTCTTCCAGGCTGTGTTAATTTTTTACTGTGGGCCTTGTCTTTTCCTGGAATCTGGTTCTCTTTCCCTAACCTTTCACTTGGTTCAAATCACAGTCAATTACCAGCTGGTTCTGAAAACAGTTTGAGGTAGTGAATCTTGCCCTTAAGCTCACAGCCAGAGTGGGACCACCACCCCCCCCACCCAAAGTATTTGAAATAATTATTTTACCAGAATGTACTACAGAGATTATTCAACCTCTTACCTGCCCATATTTTTATAAGGTGGAATTTAGAGTCAACCCAGCTGATGTAAGAGGCGGTCATCCAAACCAGCTCTTGTGTTCATTCGTTTGTTCACTAATTTGGGAATGTGTTCTTGGCCTGGCATTGTGGTAGGCTCTGGGAAAGCAAGGATGAACAAGACTTGGTGTTTGCTTTCAAGCTTTCATCCAGTCTGCTTCTGTCTAGTCTGGCAAGGGAGATTATATGATAGTGAGCTTAGTGCTGTAGCAAGGTAGAATAAGATTCTCCTCTCTAATGGCCTGTATGGGAAAATAATCTAAAAAAAGAGTGGATAGATGTATATGTAGAACTGATTCACTTTGCTGTACACTTGAAACTAGCATAACGTTGTAAATCAACTATACTCCAATAAAAATAAAAAAAAAAAAAAGATTCTCAGGAGTTGAGAGAAGTCCAAATGGCCCAATATAGGCTTTTATTGAAAACTTCTTAGAGGAGATAATACCCAAGTTGAGTTGCAAAGCATCGGTGTGATTGGGTTGGAGAAAGACAGAGGAAAGGGGATTATCTGACTTGGAACAGCATGGGCAAAGCTATGCAAGTCTGGTGTGTTGTTGATTAGTATGGGCGGACCGGAAAGGGTAAGGGGAAATCACCAGAAAGGAGGTTGGGAAAAGTGAAAAGCCCAGATCAGGGAAGGTCAGGTGAATCAGGTTAAGGGAGTTTGAAATGCATCTCCAGAGCAAGCAGCAGCTATTGAAGTGACACTCTCAGATTTGTGGTTTAGAAAGTTAATTCTGGCTGCAGGGTGGAGAATGAATTGGAGTGGTGAAGACTGGAGAGAGGCTATTATTATGCAGGTGAGAGATGGGTTAGCGTAGTAGCTATGTGACTAGAGGAGAGAAATTAGAATAGAATGGTTAGGAATTAATTACTGATTGAATGTAGGGGATGAAGAAAGGATGTAGCAGTCAAGGTACCATAGGAAAGAAAAGGCATTCCCTACTAGGAAACAGCTTTATTGAGGCTTTATTTATATCAACAACTTTATTGAGGTATACTTGACATACAGTAAACTTATAAAAAGTTCATAACTTTTTATAAGTTTATAAACTTATAAAAAGTCTAATTTGAGAAGTTTCAACATATGTATTTATCCGTGAAACCATCATTACAATCAAGATAAAGAACATTTCTAATACCCCCAAAGATTGCTCATGCCCCTTTCTGATCCCTCCAAGAACCAGTGAGTTGTTTCTGTCACTATTTAAACTTTTTTAGGATTTTATCTGTGGGGTCATACAATATGTATCTTTTGTGTGCGGTGGCTTTTCCTTAGCATAATCCTCTTGAGTTTATCCAGGTTATGTGGGCATACATAGTTTTTTTTTTTTTTTTCTGACAACTATACCATATTTAGTTTATCCACTAACCCTTCGATGGACATTTGGATTATTTGCTGCTTTTTGGCTACTACAATTAAAGCTGGTATGAATATTTCTATAAATGCCTTTGTACAGCCTTCATTTCTATTAGTTAAATAGTTAAAAGTGGAACGGCTAGTTCACATGGTAGGTGTATATTTAACTTGTTAAGAAACAGCCAAACCGTATTTCAAAGTGATTCCAGTTGCTCCAACTGGTGTGATCACTCTTTTAAATTTTAGCTATTCTAATAATGTGGAATCCTCTCATGGGGTTCTATTGTGCACTTCCCTAATGACTAATAATTTCAGACTTCTTATCTTGTTGCTTATTTCCCTGTATATATTTCATATATCTTCTTGGCTGAAGTGTTTATTAAGTCTTTTGTCCACTTTTTAAAAATGGGCTGTTTGTTTCCTTATTGACTTTCAAGAGGTTTTTATATATATTCTCATTAATAAGTTCTTTATCACAGCTGTGATTTGCAAATATTTTATCCCATTTCGTGGCTTATATTTTCACTTTCTTAGCAGTGTCTTTTGAAAAGCAGAGTTCTTAATTTTGCTGAAGTCTAATTTATCAATTTGTAATTTTGATAAAGTCTATTTTATCAATTTATTCCTTTATGGATCATGGTTTTGGTATCTTAGAAATCATGCCTAGCCTGAGATCTCAAATATTTTCTATTTTTTTTTAAGAAGCTTTATTGTTTTTTATTTTACACTAAATCCAGGATCCATTTCGTATGAACCTGTAGGACCAGATGTGGACAAAGTTTATTTTTTTCATATGGTATCAGTTGTTCCAGCACCATTTGCTAAAAAATCTATCCTTTCTCCATTGAATTGTCTTTGTACCTTTGATCAGAATCAATTTACCATGTGTATATGTGGGCTCATTTTTGGATGTTTTATTTTGTTCCATTGATTTCTTTGTCTGTTTTAATGCTAGTACCACTTAGTTTTGATGACTGTAGCTTTGCAATAAGTATTAAAGTCAGGTAGTATAAGTCCTTCAACTTTGTTCTTTTTAAAAGTTATATTGGTTATTCTGCATCTGTTGCATTTCCATATCAGTTTTACAGTCATTTTGTCAGATTCAAAATAAAGGCCTGTTTAGATTTGAATTGGAACTTCATTTAATCTATACATTAATTTGGGGAGAGAATTGACTTCTTAAATATTGAGTGTTCTGACCCTTGGACACAGTATATCTGTTAATTTATTTAGGTCTTCCTTAATTTCTCTCAGCAGTGTTTTTTAGCTTTCAGTAGATGGGTCTTTGTCAGGTTATCTGTAGGTATTTCACATTTTTTGATGCTATTATAAACAGTATTGTCTTCTTAGATTTCAACTTTCAATTGTTTGTTACCACTTGTATATTGATCATGTATCCTGCCATCTTGCTAACTGACTTATTAGTTCTAATAGCTTCTTTGTGGGTACCATCAGATTCTTTATGTGATCATGTTATCTGTGAATAAAGACAGTTTTACTTCTTCCTTTCAATGAGGATGTCTTTTATTTTTCTTGCTACAGCGCGCTGGCTAGAATCTCCACTCGGTGTTGTGTAGAAGTGATGAGAGCAAATGTCTTGCCTTGTTCCTGAGCTTAGGGAGAAGCATTCATTTCTTCAGCGTTATGATTTATGATGTTAGTTGTATATTTTTTGTAGAAGCTCTTTATCAGGTTTAGGAAGTTCCATTCTATTCCATCTTTGCTGAAAGGGTTTTTTCTTTTTTTCTTTTTTTTTTTTAAATGAAGAATGGGTATTGTATTTTGTCAGTTGCTTTTTTCTGTAACTATTGAGATCATTTTTCAAAGACTCTTAATATGATTAATTACATTCATTTTTTTTGGAATGTTAAATTAACTTTGTATTCCTGAGATAAATCCCACGTGGCCAGGACCTATGTTATCCTTTTTATATTTTGTTGGATTCTGTTCTGTTTGCTAAAATTTTAAGAATATTTGCATCTGTGTTAATGATGGGTACTGATATAGTTTCTTTCCTTGTATTTTAAGTTTTGTTATCAAGATAATTCTGGCCTCATAGAATGAACAGGCAAGTATTTCCTTCTTTTCAGTTTTCTGTAAGCATTTGTGTAGAATTGCCATTATTTCTTTTCTTAAATATCTAGTAGAATTCATCAGTGAAGCCATTTGGGCTTGGAGTTTTTTTATGGGGGAGAAGGAGAAGTCAATTGATTTAATAATACAGGACTATTCAGATTATCTGTTTCTCCTTGAATGAGGTTTGATAGTTTGTGTATTTCAAGGAATTTGTACATATCATCTAAGTTGCTCATAATATCCCCTTATTATCATTTTAATATTTATAGAATCTGTTGTAATTTCATCTCCCTCATTCCTAAGACTGGTTATTTGTCTCTTTTCTCTTTATTTTCTTGATCATTCTGGCCAGAAATTTATTACTATTATTGATCTTCTCAAAGAGCCAGCTTTTGGTTTCATTTATTTTCTTTATTGTTTTCCTTTTCTTTTTTAACTTATTGATTTCTGCTCTAAAATTTATTATTTCCTTTCTTCTGTTAACTTTGGGTTCCTCTTACTCATTTCTTTCTAATTTATTAAGGTGGAAATTAAGGTCATTTACTTGAGACTTTTCTAAGATAGGCATTTGATACTGTAGATTTCTAAGTATTGCTTCAACTGCATGCCACAACTTTTGCTGTTTTTATTTTCATTCAGTGAATATACTTTCTAGTTGTTTTTAATGTCTTTTTGACCTATGGTTATATAGAAGTGTGTTATTCAGTTTCCAAATATTGAGGATGTTCCACATATCTAACTATTACTGACTTTTAATTCCACTGTAGTCACAGAGAGTACTTAGTATGACTTGAATCCTTTTAACGTTTTGAGACTTGGTCATGGCTCAGAATGTGGTCTGTCTTGGTAAATGTTCCACGTACACTTGAAAAGAATGTGTAGTCTGCTCTTGTTGGATAGAGTGCTTTTTACATGTCAATTAGGCAGCTTCATTGACTACTCTTAAGTTTTATGTACTTGCTGATTTCCTGTCTATCTGTTCTACCAATTATTGAGTGACATATTTAATTCTCTCATGATAATTGTAGACATATGCATTTCTCCTTGCAGTTCTATCAGATTTTGCTTTATGTATTCTGATGCTCTGTTATTATGTGCATTAATATTTAGGATTTTTAGGTCATCTTGGTGAATCATCCCCTTTATTATTTCATAATTTCTGATGATATGTTTTGCTCCGATAGCTACTTAATCATTATTCCTGATAATATTTTTGCTTTAAAATCTACTTAGTGTTATATTAATATAGTGAACTTCAGCTTTCTTTTGATTGCTCTTTTATGGTATATCTTTTTCCTTCTTCTGCTTTTTAACCTATTTGTCTCCTTATATTTAAAGTGGGCTTCTTCTGGGCAACATATAGTTAGACTGGGTAACAAAGCAAGGCCTGACAATCTCTGCTTTTTAATTAGGGTGTTTAGACTATATATAACATAATTCATATGGTATGTTTTAAATATATCATCTTGCTTTTTTTTTTCTATTTGTTCCATCTGTTTTTTGGTCTCTTTTCTCTCTTTTTTTTGTCTTCTTTTAGATTAATTTTTTTTAATTCCATTTTTCCCCCTTTATTGGCTGATTAGGCATATCCTTTTTTCAGATATTATTTTAGTGGTTGCTTTAAGGTTTATAGTGTACAGCTTTAATTTATCAGAGTCAACTTTCAAGTGGTATTATACTACTTCATATGTAATATAAAGCCATATAACAATGTATTTCTAATTCTTGCCTCATAGCCTTTGTGCTACTGCTATTTTATGTTGTATATTTTACTTCCACATATGTTTTAAACCCCACAATACATGGTTATTATTTTAGTTTTAAGCAATTGTCTTTTTAAGACATTCAAAAAATTTTTAGAAGTCTTTATCTGTACCACATAGTTACCTTTATGCTCTTCCTTCCATTTTATGGATCCAGATTTCCATGTGATATTACTTTTCCCCACTTCTTGTGGTGCAGTTCTGCTGATGGTGAATTTTGGTATGTCATCTTTGATATGTCTGATAAAGTCTTTATTTCAGCTTTAGTTTTGAAAGATTTTTTCACAGCGTAAAGAATTCTAGATATAAAGTTTTTTTCTTTTAGTCCTTCAAAGATCTTGCTCTACTGTCTCATAGCTTGCATTATTTCTGATAAGAAATCCATTGTCATTCTCATGGGTTTTTTTTTCTTTTTTGCATAATCTGCCACCCCCCACCCTGACTGCTTTTAAGTTTTTCTCTTTATCATTGGTTTTGAACAATTTAATTATGATGTTTCTTGGTTTAGTTTTCTTTATATTTCTTATGCTTGGGGTTCATTGATATTCTTGATTATATGGGTTTATAGTTTTCATCAGATTTGGAAAATTTGTGTCCATTATGTCTCATATATTTCTCCTGGTCCCTTCTTTGTTCTCTCTTTCAGGTATTCCCATTTCACATATATTAGGCCACTTGAAATTTTTCCACAGCTCACTAATGCTCTGTTTATTTTTTAAAAATCTTTTTTTCTCTTTGTTATATTTTAGATAGTTTCTATTACTGTGTCTTGAAGGTTACTAATCTTTTCTTCTGTGTTATCTAATCTCATATAGTTAACTTTTTATCTCAAACATTTTAGTTTTCATTTCTAGTATTTCAGCTTGAGTCTTTTTTGAAATCTTGCATGTGTGAACTTTTAAGTTCACTCTTTCCTTTAGCTTTTTGAACATAATGAAATTCAGGTGTGATAGCTGTTTTAATATCTATGTCTACTAGTTCTATCAAATGTGTCAATTCTAGGTCAGTGTCCATTGATTTTTCTCATTTTAGTAGTATTTTCCTGCTTCTTTGCATGCCTGGTAATTTTTGGTTGAATATCAGACATTGTGTATTTTACCTTTTTCAGTGCTAGATATTTTTTGTATTTCTATAAATACACTTGAGCTTTGTTTTGGGGCATGTGTAAGTTATTTGGAAACAGTTTGATCCTTTTGAGTCTTGCTTTAAGCTTTGTTGAGTAGGGCTAATTCTTCTTCACTGCTGAGGTAAAACCCTTTTGTGTACTCTACCCCATGCCCTGTTAATTATGAGGTTTTCCACACTGGCTGGTGTGAATAGGCACTATTCATGGCCCTGTGTGAAGTCCACTGATTGTTCTCTGTGATCCTTTTGAGTGCTTCTGGCTCAGATAGTTTCCTCACATACATACAGTGATTGGTACTCTCCTGAATACTTCAGGAGCACATTCTCCTGTGCAGCTCTTTCCTGTCTTGTACTTTGCCCCAAGATTTCTAGCCGCCTTGTTCTACTTAGACCTCTAGCTCTGGCTTCTCAGTTCGGGAAACTGCAGGGCTTGGTATGGATTTCCTCTTCTGTGTCCTCTGTCCCAGGCATTAAGCTTGAGCAGTTTTAGGACACCTCATTTTTTCCCCATCTCTTTGAGATCACTGTAGTTTGTTGCCTGATGTCCAGTGTCCCGAGAACCTTTGTTTCCTGTATTCATTATTTTAGTTGTTTTAGGTGGGAAGGTAAATATGGTGCCTGTTACTCCATCTTGGCTAGAAGTGGAGGTCCTCAACTGGAATATTTGAAGAAAATTTTAAAAGGGACTATTTGCGGTTGTGAGGAAGGGATTTATATAGGACCCTGGAGGTCCTATAACCCCTTCATCAATTTAAATTATTTAGAAAGTTCTTAACAACATGGATGACAAAATGAAGCAGAGTTCATACAGCAGGTACATATGCAGTGCTGCGTGTGTGGGCTGGGTTTAGGCAGAGTGGAAAAATAAAGTAGAAATCATTCAGGCTAAATGTATGTGTTGCCAGTCCCTTGGGCAATCTGGATTTTGGGCTGACTTATACTGAAATCTGTTGCAGACCAGGCTGAGATCTGAGTATCTTGAATTCTGCTACACTGGCCATGGGATGAAGAGATTAAGAAAGGACTCAGTTACTGATCAGCTATGGGGGATGAAAGTTGAGAAGGCAAATTATAAAATCAAGCATGATTTATATACACCAAACTCAATGTAGTTTACCAAATTCTGGGATTGTAGAATTATGTGGCCAACTTTGATATTAGAGTGTGGCTATTGTTCGGCTGGTTTAAATCATGTGACATAGTGGACAGAGCACGGGGTTGAAGATCCTCTCTGTTTTTTACTGACTCTGTGACATTGGGCAAGTGACCTAAATGCACAGAACCTTAGTTACCCCACCTCTGGGTTGTGGACCCTCCGAAGTTGTTGGGAGGATCAGCAAAGCTGTCTACTAAGTCACTAGTACCAGTCCTGGAAGAGAGTAAATGCTCACGCAAAATCTGTTGATCCAAGACGAAGGTTGGCACAAAATGTGAGTTTGAGAAACATTGCGATTCATGTGAAGATACATATTGACAGGACATATTAATAGATAACACTAATTTCTAGGGACCTATTAAAGGAAGAGTAGGGTATTTGAAGAGGACTACCTCAAAGCCCACCTTCAAAGGCACTTTATGAAGACACCCAGCTCCCCTTCCCTTTTCTCCTGAACAAGTTGTTCTGATGTTAGTGTCCGAAGTTGGGTATTGGGCTGGATGGGCTACTGATTTGTCCCAACATGTGTTGCATCTGGGGGGCCTCCAGGAAGGTAGAGAAGACCTGCTGTGTGCTCACGGTGGGCTACTAGCCCAGCTTCCCTCATCTCCACACAGCATCATGTGGGAACATGGGTATCTGAAGATCATTCTTGTTAAATGTACCAAGTGCCCCGTATCCCTTCTTCCTCCCTCTTTATTTTTATTTTAGGAAAAGCCATGGCATGGAGGGGCAGTTATAGGAACTAAAAGTATATAGCAAAGAGGAAGGAAAACTCAGGAGGTCGTGAGAGTCATCTTAAAATGTTTGAAGGGATAGCTCACCTAAAAGAGGTTAGGTGGTTTGGCTGATCCCGTGAGATAAAAATGAGGACTAGAGGGTGGAAGCCATATGAAGCAGAATTCAACTCAGTAGGAGGATCTTTCTTATTATTATAGTACTAGCTGCGTATTGTGAAAATTCAAACAGCACAGAGAGGGGAAGTTAAAAATTGCCCTTCAAGCTTCCACTGCATTTCTTTTCCCTAGATGTCACTGCAGTAAGCAGGCTTTTGCATATTCTTCCTGAAGTTTTGTATGTTAGGTCCTTATACAATACAGTGGTTCTCAAACTTTAGCGTCTGTCAGGGTAGCCTGACAGATGTGAGCTGCCCTCCCCAGAGTTTCTGAATCAGTAGATCTGGGCTGGAGCCTGAGAATTTGCATTTCTAACATGTCACCTGGTCATGCTGTTGCTGCACCTCTGGAGATCACAGTTTGAGAACCACTGTTGCTTTTCCTCTTTACAGAGTTAATACAAATGTGTTCATACTATGGTGTCTAAGAACTTGCTTTTTTACTTAATAACATATAATTAGCAATTTTCTTTAGCTCCTCCTTGTTTTTAACAGCTGCTTCTGTATCAGTTTTAGCAATTCCCCTATAAATAAACATTGAATTTGTTTCCAGGGTTTTTGTGAGTGTGCCCTTGCCTTTAAAAAAAATAAAAAGTTGAAATGGACATTTTTGTATACATCTTTTAGATGAGCCAATCTTAAATTCTTAGAACCTAAATTCTTAGAAGTTCAACTCTTGGGTAAAAGGGTAGATTTTGAAAACAGGAGGTTGAACCAATTATTCTCCCGCTAAAAGTGTCTGAAACTGCCTTTTTCCCCAAACTCTTGCCAAAGATAGGTACTAGCATTTTCATTTTCTGCCCATTTTTTAAGGTGTACAATTATATCTCAGTATTGTTTTGATTTGCATTTCCCTCCATTATTTGTGAGGCTAAAGGTTCACATGTATGCATTGTATGTCTTTTTCTATGAACTGCAGGTTTGTATTTCCTGCGTCACAGGAGGAGAGAACAGTATGAACAGAGGCACCAAACCTTCATTTGAGGGATTGCTAGTAGCTTTGTAGAGTTGGAGCCTCAGGGGTTGCAGTCAGGGAGGAGGCAGGGAGGTAAGGTGAGAGGCTCAGGCAGAGCCATAGCTTTGAGGGCCTTGTGGGCCAAAGAACGAACTTGGGCCTTACTTTGGGCAGAGGCAGTACTGATGGTGTTTAAGCTTACGGTGTAGCTCTTGGCAATTTTAACAGGGCGTGTTTCTGTAGGGGCAAGCTGTCCAATAATCTTCCAGTAACTCATTCTTTAGGCCTTTCACCATGGGCCTTGAAGCCACCTGGCCATTCTTGATAAATAGGTAAACACAAGACTAGACCAGAGACCTCAGCCGGCCTCAGGCTGGGCACTGTCTTCAAGGGAGGAGTTTTGCAAGATGGTGCAGGCACTGGATTTTGTTGCTCTACCTAATACTGTACTGCCCTGAGCCCTTCCTGAATTTACCGACATCTGACAGCAGTCATCAAGGTTGGTGGGTTCTTCTGTTGTTTTTATTTGAGTGACTTTCTGTGAAAAGCTGTGGATTTGGGCCAATATGCTAATGATAATGACATTGCTTTGAAGGTCTGATTAGTTCTGTAGAATATCATTTTATAGTTAATTATGTCAACAAATCAACAGCAGCCTCTTGGAGAAGAAAGTGACAGAGGGAGAGAAACTACATATATATTTAACAAATTGTTCAGAACTCCAAGAGAGGTAGGAATTCATGTATTACAAAGAAGAGTCCACTTAACAATAAAAAGTCACTAAGTTTGCCTGTAATTTTCCCTGTTATGTGTGTAGCTTTGTAATTGGCTTATGGGGTTAAATTATAATAACTTTGCATTTAGAATCAGGACACCAGCCCTGGCTCTCTCTGTGTCTGTTCTGCCACTTTTCTGCTTCCAGGGTCCTGGCATGAGAGTAAGAGGCCATCAGATTCAGGCTTTGGCTTTTAGTGAACTCAGGCTGTGAATTGGGTTTGTGAAAGATAGACCCCATCTTTCTTCTCCCCTCCGTGCATGTATCTGTGGGAATGGGGCTCTGGGTCAAGGAGGATGATTGACCTGGGAAGGGGTGCAGTGCTTCACACACAAGAGAGGCTTGCTGATGGTGCTTCTAGAACTCTCCAGGGACGGAGAGTTTTTAGAGGCTTTTTATTTCAAAAGGTATTTGACTATTTTATACATTAATAATTTCTCCCTCCCTCACAGCCCAGGAATTCCCCTATTACTGCATGACACACGCTGTGCTTGTCTCCAGGTAGAAGGAAGTAGGGGGCAGAACATTCTCAGTTAATATCTAATGTTTCTCATAGTAGCATTTATAGTGACATAAGTGGTTGTTATTATTCAGAGCATGGAGGGGGCGTTTCTGATGGTTGAGTGTCTGAGAAGTTTTCACAGGATGAACAGACTTGTAATTGTGTTCTGAGTGTGTCCAGGATGAAAGCAGCTTGGTTAGGGAAGGAAAGCCAAGTCATTTCAGGGATAGATAAGAGTCCCGCTCTGGCTTAGGCAAACCTGAATTTGAGTACAGCCTTCTTCCTCTCCAGGCGTCGTGACCATCCACTGGGTATCGGTCCTCTTAGGATTTGAGTGTCCTCCCCTGTAAATGGGGGAAGGGTGGGTGTCATAAATGTGGGCCCCCCTCTCCCTTTCTCTGCAAAGAGAATAGCTTGGTAGGGCTATTAAAGGGCTTGGAAGGCATTTTAACAAGTCAGGAGCTGCTTTATTGGCTCACAAGTATTGAAGAGAAGAGAGCGTAAGCAAGGTTTCATGGAAGAGGACATGGGAGACTCAAAGTTTAATTTGCTTTGAGGTGATGTTTGTTTTTGGAGTTTGGGGATGTCATTTGATGTGTCAGATTTTCCATCCATGATTTCGTTAGGGCCTATACCGTGCATTTGGCCTCAGCATGGTTGGGGTTTGTGTTTTCTTTGCGTCAGCTGTCATGCTGTTGCCTGTGTGGCTCTTGGAGGGTGGTGGGTTTTGGCCACCATCCAGGACTGCCTCAGAATTGATCCCTGTGGCTGCCACATTGTGAGGCAGGCATGGGGATTTGGTGAGTTTTGCCTTTTCTGCCTGTTGGACTCCATCTTTGAATTTAAAAGGACAGCCAGCCGTTCTTCTGTCTGATTTAATACCATATCCCTCCTCCAGTCACCTCGTATTTGTCTTTAAAAATGGGCTCAGTCCCAAGCATGAAGATCCTCAACATCCTGAAAAATACTGGGTTTCTGATCCAATGATTGGAACGGTGATGAAAACAATAAACTGGTACTTCTTTTACCAACTAACGTCTCTGTATTCTGCAGAGAAAGGTGGAGTTGGAATAAGATGCTTGGCTACAAGAGTATAGCTAAGATTCTGGTGGCAATCTGGAGACACCTTACTGCCATGTGTAATATTACCAGGTGCATTAGGTTGAGCTTGAAGTACATCAACAAGGCATAACTTGAGGCATCACTATTTGACTTTCAAAAATCAGCTTCTTACATTAAATTGTCAGCTCTTTAAAATCAGAAATGATATATTTTTCAGCTTCCTACTCCTAGTGTCCTGGCACAGAGAAAGCACTTAACATTTGTTTACTGGAATTTGAGCTGTTAGACACGGTGAGAATACCTAGGTATAGATCATGCATATTAAGTGATTGCAGATGTCCAGAGGTGATTTGATGGTGAAAGGGAAGGTTGGCACATGTTAATAGTCCTAATAGTTGCTGCCATTTACTGAGCATGTACCATACATCAGGCACTGTGCTGGGCACTTTGGTTATACAATCCTAGTTAATTGTTCAAAGAATACAATGAGATTGGAGCTGCAGGAGACAGCCTTTCACTTTAAGAGAAGTACCTGTCAAGAAGCTGTACTTTTTCTCCCATGTGTATTTTTGGTAAAGCCAGTGGAGAACCAGATATTATTGCCAGATTAGTGCTTTCCTTCCCATCCTGAACTTTCTCTCCATCTTAGACCATGTGCGAGTTGTTTAAAGTGGTATTTAGTTCCTTCTGTCAAGGAGACTAAAGTTGACCAGCGTACTCATTGCTTATCTTTTTCTTCCCAAACCTCCCAACCCCCTGATTGCAATATAACTAAATAAAAAAAAAAAAAAATTGTGTGGGTCTCGTGTACTTGAGCTCCCAGCCAAGGCCAAAGATCAAAGTCAAGAGAGGATATTGAGCTCCCTCCCAGGTCCCTGGGACGCTGTATTTGCAGACACTGTTTCCAAGTCAGTCCTGGAGGAGTAGCCCTTTAAGAAATAGGACTGCAGGTAAGCTCATCCACTTTGGAGCCTTGTAGTCTTAGGAAACATTGTTACTGGTCTTTGGTCACTTAGGGGAAGACAAGGAGGAAAATACAAGAGAACAATTCCCAAAGGTTGGTTTTCAGCACCGGTATTTGAGCATGACCCCTTAGAATCTCTGGGATAGTTGTGCAGAGAACAGCCTCCTGTGTCTGTGACCCTCTTTCCTTTTCTCACGCTGCGTTTGAGCAGCTTGCATGTTTGTTAAAGAATCAGCCATGAAGCCTGTGGTTTTCTGTGGCACATTTCTAATAATATTTGTAAAGGCTATTATTTAATAAGCCGCATAAATATTTACCATAAGAGCAGTCTTTTGATCGTGAACAGGGGCCAAAAGCCAGTCCAGTCTGCGCCGGGGACTTGGCTGGGAGGCTGTTTCTGCCCTTCGGAGCCTCCTGTAGACTGAAAAGTTAGGTAAGGCTCGGGACGTGTGTGCAGCCAGCTTGAATTTCTCCCTGTAGCTTTTCTTTTCTCTTGGCCTTCACAATCTATGTCCTTATTTCTCTGTCTGACCAGCCTCCCTATATTCCCTATTAGTTGTTTTTCTTTTTAGAGAATTTATCTTTGACTGAAATGAATGAATTGGAACTAATGTTCTGACTCTCAGCATTCATCCATTGGGCTCTGGAGCCATACCGTCCTGGCCTGGAGTCCCAGCTCCTCTGGTTTTGTGCTCTATGACGTTAAATAGCATTATTGCTGAGAACCTCAATCTCCTAAGCTGGAAAATGGGCTCATAGTGCCAACCACATGGGGTTGTTACAAAGGTGAAGTGAAATCACAAAACCGGGTGGGCGATTTGCAGAGCAGAGCTTAATAAATGCTAGTTGTTGCTGCCTTTGTTGTTGATATTGAAGACGATTTTGAAGGATTTGGTTTTCACTTTTAGGTTGGTGTGTGGAAAGAGCCCTAATTACTGCCTTAAGAGGCCAGGGTTCAAATGCAGGTGCTGCTGTTGTTTACTGTTTGTGGTACTCAGGGCAAATTTCCCCATCCCACCAAGGTATAAAATGGTGATAGGGTTACCAGCTTGACTGGGTTTCAGTCAGAAGATATGAACAAATGTATAAAAGTGCCAGGCATGTGGGAGGATCCTAATCCTTTTTTAAAAAAACAAATTGGAAAAGGGAATAATGTTTTCCATTTTGCAGTTACTTTATTTCTTTGAGGCCAAGAGGAACTGGAATACAGTTTGGAGTCTAGGACACAGCAGAGAGTACCTATGACCCAGGAACAAAGGGCACAGAAAGGGGAGACAAAGAATCTGAGTTGCAGAAACTCCTCTGGCAGAGTTTTTATAACTCACAGGGTTGAGTTTCAGGGAAGCTGCCTAAGGGCTTGAACTTCTTTGTTTCCCTTCTTTCAGGGTCCAGGTGTGGAAACAATCATAAAGAGATCACTTAAAACTATAGTAATGGGAAACATGGTGAACTTGAAATATTTAATTAGGATCTATTTCTTACAAAAACATGAACTGGGAGGTTTGTGCGAACAGTGCAGGGAGGGTATGATGCCCTTGTTCCCGTGGGTTTGACTCTCTTCCCAACTGATGTCTCAGTTAAATGGTCTAGAAGTAGGTAGTTTGCCAGAGAGAGGCCACCTGGTGTTGAGGAAGGGTCAGTCTCTGAAGGTGGGCAGCCTGAGTTCTGAGTTAGCCAGTTGTAGACAGAGTAGGCAGGAATACCTAGCAGAGTCCTTGGCAAATGGGCATTTACTAAATGGAGGGTATCAGGCAGTATATCATTCCTGAGAATGGTTAGGGATTTGGGAGCCAGAGGGAATGAGATTGCTCTCAACTCCATCCCTTGCGAGTTATATGACACACTGGAGCAAGTTATTAACTAGTCTAGGACTCGTTTTCCTCATCAGTAAAATGGGGATGATAACAGTAATTATCTTCAGGGGTCGATGTCAGGATAAAAAGTGGATTAAGAATGTACGCAAGCTGCTTAGCAAAGCATCAGATACACAGTAAATTTGTACCTTTTATTATTTCCCTAAAGATAGGTTTTAAAGGTGTCCACTGAGTCTCAGAGACTTGGTGAGTTCGTGCTATGTGCCAGGCACTGGGGATACAGCTGTGGTCCAGACAACACTGGAGTTAATGTCTAATGGCAAAGCTCCACTCTCCATGCAAGTGTGTGTGTGTGTGTGTGTGTGGGTTCTCCCAAAGGATGGGCTCTTTCCTGTCTAGCCAAGAGATGGGTCCAAAACCCAGAGCTGGGGGAAGCCCTGAGTCAGCTGCAGAGTGGAAATCTGCCTCTTTGGATTTTATTGGAAGTAAATCAGGATGTCTGGGTAGTGGGTGGTAAGATGAGGAATTCCTTGTAGAGGAAGACAGTCAAAAGTGAGGGAGCCAGGCCTGAGGAGCTGGGCCAGCCCCCTGGGGGATCCTTTGGTCACTGGCGCTGGCAGGAGTACAGAGAAGCCTGGATGATGGCTGGCCAGGTCTGTGTAATCCAGAATGTTTGTATAGATTCTTCATTTCTTGTGTTTTACCCCTTGTTTCTCCCTCCAGTGTTTAGAATAATCTTCGAAAGTTCTAGCCAAGGACAGAGAGTTGTTGGCCTGTCAGGATCAGGGTTGGAGAGCAGCGTCCCTGGGCCCTTCCAAGTGGTGACAGTGGGAAGCTAAGAGAAGGAATCCCGAGTACAGCAAGAGGATGTGTATGTGGTCAGTTCGGGGAGGTGGAACAGCTAGCCCGGTCAGTCTTCCTCCTCTTTGCAGATAAAGAAACCGAGGAAGATCTGAGCCATGGCACTGTCCTGTTTTGTCCTTCACTGTATCCTCAGCTCTTAGCAGGGTGCCTGGTGCCTGGCACAATCTGCATTTCTTTGAATATCAGTCATTGATTGCAAGATGCATCATTGCATCGTTATTTCATATACCACTAAGAAGGAAAGAACATGCTACTGATTAGTTGTAAGATGCCATTGATTGCTGAGTCCCTAATTTTGAAGAAGCTAAATGTGAAAAAACTGAGTGTCTTCGAATTAATAAAATGTAGTTGTAAGCATCCAATAAATATTTGTTAATTGGATGGATGAAGCATACAGAGATTAGAATCAAGGAAAAACACTAGTGCAGATAAGCACAAACCTAGGAATCCAAACTATTAAAGCATTAAAGCATGAACCTGTTGATTCTTGTTTTCTATGGATTCACTGATTTAGGTGTTCATTCCGTAAACATTTATTGAAAACCAGTTATGTACCAGACACTGTACTGGTTTGGGGATATAGAAACTGTAGGAGCTGGAGATCCAGAAATCAATCAGTTCCTTTCTTCAGGTTCAGGCCAGTAAGGGAGACGGACACAGAAACAAAAAATTCACAGAGTGGTTTTTAAAAAGTTTGAAAAGAAAGTAGGGACACAGTACTCTGGTGGCACCAGGGCATGGAGAGAGGCAAGGAAGTCTTTCCTGAAGAGGTGGTGGTTGAGCTGGATCGTAAAATGAAAGTCAGCAGGCACACAAGAGAGGAAGGAAGTAGGAAGAGAAGAGAAGTATGAAGTGGAGACAGTCCTGTAGCAGTGCGGTACACCTGCGGTCCTGCGAGGGGTTCAGGGTGTCTGGAGCTTGGTGTGAGAATGGGCAGGACTGAGGTAGATGTGGCTGGACAGCAGGCAGAGGGCAGCTCCTGGAAGGCCTGGGATGCCGTGCAGAGGGCCTCAGCCAATGGTTTTCAGCCATCCTGAGTCCTGAGGAAGGAGCCAGCAGAGCGATTGCTGGGGGGCGGGTAGAGGGCCAGGCAAGGGTGATCTTTGCTTCAAACAGAGCAGCTCTGCTTTGATCTGTTTTATTTCAGCTTTTCCGAGTAATGGCTTGAAGGAAAGATATCCCTTTTGGATGCTTGAAGGAATGCATGGTTTGAAAACTGGTGCCACTGGTCATCCGGGCGAGGAGATGAGAAGGCATTAAGGCTGGAGCCTGAGAGTTGTTCTCTGGAGCTCAGATGAAGGTAGCACATGTTCTTAACTGCAGATTCCCCATTGGCCTCTACACCTGCCCGTGAACCAAAGGGGGCCACACACCTTTGGGAAATCTTCGTGATCAAGTCAGAAGCTATCACTCTTAATGAAGCTGTTTTTGACTGGGATAAATATCCAGGAAGCTTTAATGGAACATCTGCTGGCTGACTTCATTTTAGAATTCCCAGGTGTGACCTTGCCAAGGAAACATTACCTTTTTGAAGTGCAAGGGTGCAGAACGCTGCTGCGGTTGAAATTAGACTCTGGGCGCTGAGGCCGCCCCGAGCTCACCTGGGGAGTTGTAGCATGTTCATCAGCATGGGTATCTTGGGGGCTTGTTCTTATTCTTTAAAAGGCCAATCTGGAAAATGAAAGCCTCTGTGAGATGTCTGTGTCATGGGGGCTAATCTGACCAGAGGGACTCAGAGCGGCAGTGAAGGCCAAGGAATTCCTGAGTGTTCTCTGGTCAGATTTCCTTGTAACTCACAAGGGGTCTGTAAAGAAAACAGATTGTCTAACAAGTTCCTGATCCTGTCTCCCTCGAGGCTCCTTCCCAATTCCCAGTCACTTCCTGACACGGCTGCAGTATATTTACCTCTTCTCCAAACCTGTATCGCAAGCTGCTAAGAAGGAAAGGAAGGGACATGAGACAGATGTGGGACTTTGGGTTCAGGCTGCACTTGAGTGGTGCTGGCTAAATCTCTTAACTTCTCAGAGACCTATTTGCCCATCAGTATAAAATGCATCAATGTGCATTTACTGTTCTTAAGTGTGTGGACCTAGCATTAAGAGAAAAGTTACATATCTCTTGGCGTCTCATCTTAGTCACCTGTAAAATAGATTTTTAACTATACTCACCTTCAGGGGGAGAGGGGAATTGGATGAAGGCAGTCAAAAGGTACAAACTTCCGGTTATAAGATAACTAAATACTAGGAGTATAATGTACAACGTGATAAATAGAATGAACACTGCTGTATTTATATATGAAAGTTAAGAGAGTAAATCCTAAGATACCTCACCACACAAATTTGTTTTTCTGTTTCTTTACTTTTATGTCTCTATGAGATGATGAATATTCACTAAGCTTATTGTGATAATCACTTCTTAATGTATGAAAGCCAAATCATTATACTGTACACCTTAAACTTATACAGTGCTCTATGTCAGTTATATCTCAATAAAACTGGAAGAAAAAAATAGTCTCACCTTGTAGAGTCATAGTGAGTAGAGGGGCTGTATGTACTTTTTACAGTGCTTGTTGGCACGTAATAGGTGCTCAGTAGATAGTTTTTTGAATGAATGGCCGACTGGGCAGATGAGGTTCCTTTTCAGCGCCATGGGCATTGTCCTTGTTGCGATTCAAATTCAGTGAGACGAAAATGCATATCTATTGCCTCCAGATTCTCAGCTCTATAACCCTTTATTTATCCTCATAGCACTTTTCACCCAGTGTCACGACTTTGCTTGAATAATTAATGCAGTTCGTAAATGCTCACCATCTGACTCCCTTCCAAGAACAGAAACTCCATGTCTGAGGCCATGCCTGTCTGTTCACCCACTACCTAGCTCAGTGCCTGTTAGCACCCTGGCAGCAATGAACATTTTGTTGGATGAATAAATAATCAATGGCTACCAGTTCATCAGCTGCATCCCTTCATTTCCACTTTCAAGTTGTCCCATGCTTGGCTTTGCAGACCCACTTGGTCTTCACGTGGTTTTGCCCTTGATCCCCGCAGGTGGAGGGACGGCAATGCCCGGCGGAGATCAGGAACTCGGGAGCTACTACGTGGGTGTGGACGTGGGGACAGGCAGTGTCCGTGCAGCTCTGGTGGACCAGAGGGGCACCCTCTTGGCTTTCGCAGACCAGCCAATCAACCAGTGGGAGCCTCAGTTCAACCACCACGAGCAGTCCTCTGAGGACATCTGGGCTGCGTGCTGCATTGTCACAAAGGTATGGCCTCAACTCTCGCGTTCTCACACGTGTTCCCCTGCTCCCACCTGCTGAGTGTGTGTAGTGTGTCCATCTGGTGCCAGGGACAACATCGGGGTAACTTTAGACACAGGCTTTGCCTTTAGGGAGCTCATGGTCTATGGCAGAGACCAACAGACAGCTGGGGTGTAACGTGATAGGTGCTGGGAGCAAAGTGACTGTGGCTAGAGCTGAGGAAGGGGCCAACACTGAGGGGCTCCAGGTAGACAGGATGGAGGATGCAGAACATGTAGACAGAGGATTCAGTCAGACGTGACCGAATGTGAAGACGTCACTGATAACCGTAGATGACCTCTGCTGTGCCCTCAGGTGTGCCCAGTGCTGTGTAGAACATGTTAACATGCATTATGTAGTCAGATCCTCACAACGACCCTATAAAGGTACCTTCATTTTACTGAGGAGGAAACAAAGGCAGTTAGTAAGTAAGAAAGGCATTCTGACTCCAGTGCTGCACCCTTAGTCACTGGACTGTCCTGCCTTCCAAGTGGACAAATGAGGGGAACCTCATTTTGTTCAGAGGGAACTGCACGTGCAAAGCCACAGTGGCCTGAGAACACGGTGGGTTCTGAGAAAGGAAGGAAGTCAGGCAAGCCTAGTGCATCTCTGAGTTGTGCCAGGCAGACGTTTATCTTGAGAGGCCTTGGTTTGCGGTCAGCTTGCTGGCTTGGGAACAGGAGTGATGCTGGATGAGAATTGTTCCCTTTTAGTTTCACTCGACTGGTTTTATATCCTGGTGATCAGGAACCGACAGAGATGCTTTTGTAGTTTTTTCCGGAGGGAAAAATAAAGTCCTGGGTTCTCTCTTCTCGCTGTTCCTAGTTTAGTTCCTTAAATATTCATGAAGGGCTTGGTAATTTGCAGATGGACAATTCACCATTCTGTCCGTATTGATCAGTCTGTTTAAACTTTAATGAGCTCTGGGCTGATGTTAGTGCCCCCGGAGAAGAAGGCAGGGAGAGAAGGTCGGGGTGGGAGGCACTGGAGCATTATATAGGAATAAAAGGGGGGCACATCTTCTCTTCTGCCTGTTTAATTTTCCTCCTCCCTCCCCCTCCCCGCCCCGTCCCAGCCCCCGCGTTGGTGAGAATCTTCTACTCTTTGCCCTTGGGTCTCCTTTGTTCTTCCAGCATATAGCCTTTCTCGCCATTAAGGAAATTGTCAAGAAGAAAATATAATCCCCTGATGAAAAGCTACTTTAAAACAGGTCTCCTCTAAGTACAACTTGGTTTAATGTTGGATTTTTAATCATTTCCCGGTGGCAGCCACCTCTTCATCTGCTTGAGCCCCGTTAGCCACGTGAGTGCTCTGGGCATTGGTCCTTAGTGAGGATGTCTCTCTGTAGCAAACCTGGATAAAGCTATTGGGTCTTAGGCTGTTCCCCTCACATGGGGTATGGCCATGTGGCCGCATGTCAGAAGCCATATGATAAACATGACACATCTACTCACAGCTATATTGCTATGTGAGGTTGAAGGAGGGAAGCATGTTTATATTAGAGTGGTAACACACCAGAGAGCACAGATTCTGGAGCCAGACTGCCTGGATTGACATCCCAGTTTCAACATTTATTAGCTTGTCATCTTGGACAAGTTACTTATGGTGTCTTGCTTGAGTTTCATCATCTGTAAAATGGAATGATGACTGTACCTATCTGCATTGGGTCGTTGTGAGGATTAAATGAGTTAATGCGTATAAAATGTCTAACAGTGCCTGGAAATGAGTAAGCGCTATGATTCCTACGGCGATGATGATGACAATAACAGAAATGAGTAGATTCTGGAGGAGAGTGAACTTCTAAGATGAAATACTGAGATGTCAATGTCAGTAAGGGAGGCACCTCATGGGAATATTCACTCCTTTTGTTGTTAGGGTTCTTTCCATGTAAGATTTTGAGAAGCAATGGTCTGGGCCAAGGGGTGACATAAAATGCATCCCGACCTGTCTTGTCTTTCTCAAGGACTTAAGGAAGTCAAGAGTTTGAGAGCAGTTGTACTTACTGCTTCCTTTTCCCTAAGTTGCTCACATTGCCTGAGACGCTTTCCCCTTAGTCAAGTTAATAAAAACAATAAGAACAACAGTAACAGAATGATGATGATGATGGCAGCTCACATTTCTTGGGCACTGGTTATGTTCCAGGTACCATGCTGAACACTTTATACCAATCACTTCATTTTATCCACACAACAGCCTCTTTTTTTTAAAAAAAAACTGAAATATAGTTGATTTACAATGGTGTGTTATTTTCAGGTGTACTATTTTTTTCAGATTCTTTTGTCTTATTGGTTATTAAAAAATATTGAGTAGAGTTCCCTGTGCTATACAGTAGGTCCTTGGTGGTTATCTGTTTTATATATAGTAGTGTGCCCATGTTAATCCCAAACTCCTAATTTATCCCCCTACCCTTTTCCTTTTGGTATCCATAAGTTTGTTTTCTGTGTTTGTAGGTCTAGTTCTATTTTGTATCTAAGTTCATTTGTATCTTTTTTTTTTTTGGATTCCACATACAAGCAATATTATATGATATTTGTCCTCTGTCTGGCTTAGTTCACTTAGTATGATAATCTCTAGGTCCATCCATGTTGCTGCAAATGGCATCATTTCATTCTCTTTTATGGCTGAGTAATATTCCATTGTATATATGTACCACATCTTCTTTATCCATTCCTCTGTTGATGGTCATGTAGGTTGCTTCCATGTCTTGGCTATTGTAAATAATGCTGCAGTGAACATTGGGGTGCATGTATCCTTTCGAACCATGTTTTTCTCTGATATATGCCCAAGAGTGGGATTGCTGGATCATATGGTAGCTCTATCTTTAGTTTTTTTAAGAACCTCCATACTGTTCTCCATAGTGGCTTCACCAATTTATTATGAACTCTGTTTTAGAGCTGGAAGAAATGAGCTGTTAAGAGGTAAAGTAACCACCCAAAGTCAGGGGTTGGGCTGCTGCTGTCTCCCTCTTGCTCTTTTTTTGTCCCTCTCTTCAGCCTCATCTTATTCCACATGCCCGCATCTTGGAAATCATATTAAGCTACCTGAATTTTTTTTTTAAATTGGCACTGAATGGAGAACTTTGAGCTTATCCTGATTGTTATATTAAGCATTCTGAATTACAAGTGCCTTTACCCAGCTGTCTGCTTATGTGGAAAATGTGCGCCCCCCGAGCAGGGGTCATATCTTGTTTATCTGTATTTCCTTAGAGTTCCTCACTTGTAATGTGCCCCATTCATGTCTGTTGAGTACGTGAATGAGCGAAGTATCTGTTGTTTTCATTATCTGGCATGCTCTTCTCTTATCTTTTTTTTTAACCTGCCCAGCTCCTGGGTACCTTTTAAGGTAAGCTTAAGCATTACTTCCCCCTGGGACCCTTCCTGGTTGACCGCTGACAGTCCCTGCCTGCCCTTGACAACCTCAGAAGAAAGAGGGTGAGAAACCCCTCTCTGCTGCCCCAGAGTGCACGTCTTCACCTGTATCATTATCTGGTCCTTACCAGATTGTGTTTTAATTGGTGACTTGTTTTAACCATGAGCTGAACTCTTGGAGAGTGTCATCTCTGTGTCCACAGCATCTAACACATTGCTTGGCACAAATTTGATGCTCAGTAAATGGTTGCTGAATTAATGTTACTTAGAGCTAAAAACAAGCAAACAAAAAACATTCTGACATCCCTCATCTTGTTCAAATGTTGCAATAACTCTATGACATAGCTTGCCATACTTCCTATTTGACACGTGAGGATATTGAGGCTCTGAAACTAATGAGTATTAGAGACAGACCTAGACCCCTACTGAGGTGGCTCCAAATCCTCTTCTCTGTTCTACTCATCACTGCCCCTGAAATTGTCAAGTCTTTATTGGGTTGATACCCACACATCTAAAGATTTCTATGGAAACACACAAGTCCTAGAGCTTATGTCGTCCTTGATTTTAAGGGCTTATATCCCTTTTTGGAGCCACAAATCTTAATCACCTCAACAAGGCAAGAACGTTGCAAGGTAGTATCTAGTAACAGCTTCCATTAGGAAGAAGATAAGCTGGAGGTACCATTCAGCCAGCAGGTATTTGTCAAGTGTCATTAGTCTGCAAATATTTATTGAGCACCTGCTATGTGCTATGCTCTTTGCTAAGCACTAGATTATATATGGGAGTGAGGGCTACAACAAGTTCTCTGCCCCTAACGATGAAATAGTTCAGTTGCGTGGAAAAAAATAATACCCGTGAAGCCAACGAAATACCATTTTGTTCTAAATTGTACCAGCTGTATGAGTAATGGTTGGAGAGAGAAGGAGCAGAAGAGGGAGTCACCCATGTGGGACTGAGCAATCATGTCAACCTCCTATATTTATAGAACCTTTATGGTTTACCAAGTACGTTCCTATCCATTTGATTGTCATACAAGGAAGGTAGGGGAGGGGTTGTTATTCCCATGTTAAATTGGAAAGAAATACTCAGATCCAGAGAGTTAAGTGACTTTCCCTAAGTCACCCGGGAAGTGGGTGATAAGCCTGAATTCAGGCCAGATCTCTGCATTCCCTGCATCTCCAACACCACATACTTTCATCTTTTGTCTGGATTAGCATTGGAATGTAACTGACCTCCTCATCTATGTCTATGCCCTTCCCCTCTCCAATTGTGCTCCTTCTTGAGCTGGAATGATAGATATATGTTAATGCTAACTTGATCAGGTCCCTCTTTTGCTTACAGCTCTTCTGTAGCCCCATACTACTGCCTGGATAGAACTCAGAATTCCTAACATGGCCTGTAGGCGCTGTGTGGTTTGGTTTCAGCCTGCTCTCCTGGCTCATCTCATGATGCTTCTCTCAGCTCTGCCTTCCACCCATATTCTCCTTCTGTCATAATCCCACACATGCACTGCTCCCCCTGTCCTCTGGCCGGACTTTTGCACGCATTCTTTCTTCTTTCTGCACGCTCTTCCTGCCTTCTGCTGACATATTTCACTCCTCTTCATCCTTAGATCCATACTGTCCGATACAGCAGTCACTAGCCACATGTCACCATTTAAATTTAGTTAAAATTAAATAGAGTTTAAATTTGGTTCCTCCATTGCAGTAGCCACGCTTCAAGGGCTCGGCGGCCACGTGTGGCTGGTGGCTGCTGTGCTGGACAGCACGGATACAGAACATGTCCATCACTGCAGAAGGTCCCTTGGGTAGTGCTGCGCTGGATCTTAGTTCAAAAGGCAGTTGTTCAAGGAGGAAGCCTTTTCTCGCCCAATGTTACCTCCCAACTAAGTCCTGTTTTACTCAGTGTTTTCACATCTCTCTTACTTTTTCTTCATAGAACTTCACATGGTTTGTGAATCATTCATTTTTTGATTAATATCAAATAGTAAAATCATTCTATAATCAAGTAATAACGTAACAAAATAAATGAAGTAAAATAAAATAATTCCCATTTGTGGATTAATAGCTGTCTTTTCTACTAGATTTTGTACCGCAGGAGGGTAGGAACTATAGTTTGCTCACCCAGGTCCTAACGTATAGTAGACCCTGGAAATGTAAGAAGAATGAATGACTCAAGACATTGGGACCTCCCTACTCCCAATCAATGAAGAAAGCTTGAGGAAGGATGTAGGGTTAAAAGTGAGACTTGAGAACACTAAGAGTGGATGTTCAGGAGGAATATTACGGACGGAAGCGCTTAGGTGGAGAAGTTAGAGTCAACCCCGGCTGGAGCAGGTGGTTTCCAGTAGGAGGAGGAAGGGGAGCTGGAATTGGTGATGGGGGCATACCTGGGGTGGCTGGTTCTGAGGCCAGTTGGGAGCTCTTCTAGAATCATCCTGAGTTTCAGACTGACCAGCAACAGATTCAGGATGGCTTGGAGGAACAGAAACTAAATTCAAGGATGCCAGTTAGGAGGCAATTTCCTTCTTCTAATGAAGTTCTGGAAGCTGAGATTTGTTTGAACCATAAGGTCTGGGAGGCCTGGGGCCATGTCTGTCTTGTTGAGCGTGTGTCCTCTATGGTGGCACATGTAGGTGGTTAATACTATCTCTTTAATAAATGAAGGGCTGGGTTAGGATGTTGGCCGAGGAATAAAGAGGCAGCGCAAGACTGAGAGACTTTGGAAGGAAGATCTAACAGGACCTGGTGACGATGGAAAGGGAGGAGGTAGAGGCAGTTTCAGAGTTTCTGTTCTTGGAGGAATGTTGGTGTCACTGACATAAATGGCAGTGTTTGGCCTCTATCTCTCTACCTTATGTTCAAGGGACAGTACCACACCTGAGCTAGGATGCTGTGTAGGTAATGGACCAGGACTGGATTTGTTCATTTTACTGGTTACTAGAGTAGATTTTGTAAAACTGAAGGCCTCCAGGGGCCTTGCAGGTAACATACACCCCACACAAGCTGTATTAGCCTTGTTGTTATTCCCACCTCAGGGCCTTTGCACTGGCTGTTCTCCTGCCTGAAACACTTTTTCTGCAGTTGTCTACAGGGTCAGCTCCTCAGGTCCTTCAGGTGTTTCCTCAAATCTCACTTTCTCAGCAACTACCTTCCCCTTCTCCGGCATTCCTGATCCCCCTGACATCACTTTCTAGTATACTGTACATACACTATATAATTTTTTCGGTTTATAGTCTGTTGTATATCCTTACAACGTAACCTCCGAAACAGTGAGGAATTAAAAAAAATATTTTGCTTTCCATTGTTTCCCAAGTGCCCAGAAGTGTGCACAGCATGACCTTAGAAGGGGCTTGATTGTATTTGCTGATTGACTGAATGAGTAATTGAATTGTGTAGGCAACAGGGAGTGATGGGCCTGAGGGAACTGGGGATTTTGTAACCTCATGCACACCCCCAAAGCTGACAAAGGCATTCAAATCAAGATTTAAAAGAATACAGTACCAGCCACACAGAACTCTACTTCAAGCTGGATTCCGTGAGGCCCCAGGCTTTGACCCTTGCTCCAAATACAGCTAAAGATAAAACCAGGTATGCCTCTGACCCTCCAGTTCTCAGTTTGGAAGATTTCTGAGGAACGCTGTCTCCCCACCCAGTATGGCACAGCCTGCTGATTTAAAACACATGCAGAATTGAACTGGTTCCCACAGTCAGAACAAAGCGATGCACAATCCCTTCCCCAAACATTTGTTTGCTGCCCCATAGCTACGAGTTGACAGTTGCGAGACATGGACCAGGTTACCAAATGAAGTTGCAGAAGTCTCCTTCTCTGGAAATTCTTTAGCAGAGCAATGTGCTTTCTCTCTAGCCTAGGAAATTCCCCTGATGCCAAGCTGTTGGGGTGAGTTTACTAGCCTGCTTTCTTCTTCCATTAATGAGCGTATAAAAAAGAATCCTCAGGTCAGCAGGTCAAGTCCCAGGGGCCTTCTGGGTAGTGTGACCCTGACAGCCATCTCTCTGAGATGGTTTAGAAGGGGGTGGGGTTGGGGAGTGGAGGGGGTCCTCATGATAAGCATGATGAGCATGGTCATAAGGCATTTCCATATAAGGCTGGGGAAATGACAGTGGCTGCCTAACCAAATCAGGTTTAAATGCATGTCACAATTATTCCTCCAGTTCCTTGTGGTAGGTTTTTAGAGATGGAGACACTGCACTTTTGAGGCTGAAAGGCCATGGTTAGAATATAGAACTCTGTAGGTCTTCGAGGGGATTCATAAAGTAGATTGTAGAGAATATTTTCTTTGCTTCTACTGGAAAGTCGCTCCCACCGTAATTCTTAGGAGGATTTGAGTTTATCCAATCTTTTCAGTTGTTTATCCTGTCATTTTATATGTGCTTACATGACACACAGAGCGTGCTATGCTTCATACATCAGAAAGATTCCATGAACACAATTAGTAAGGCATCGAGTGAGTTTTCCATCCTTCATATTTCCTACAAAGTTTTATCGGTTCCAGAGCACTTTGAAACTAATTGACGCTCTTGATCCTTACCTAGGAGTTCTCTCTCTCTCAGGAACCTGAGGCTCAGAAAGGTGATGAGATTAGTGCAAGACTACCTGATCCGGAAGTGGTGGAGTTGGAACCAGAAGGTGGCTCTTTTGACACTGTAGCCCATGCTTGTTTCTACTGCAAAGCTGCCTTGTGGTATTGAGTTTTATTGCATCATCTTCTACATGTTCCCTCCCAGTTCCTCTCTTGACTAATTGCAGGCCTATGTGGGGTGGGCTTGTCCAAGTCAGGCATGCACCGTCTGGGCACAGAGACCAATAGGGCCGCAAGACAGGTAGAAGTTAGGGTTGGCTTGTTGATTGATAGATTGATGCTCCATGAGTTCAAAGAAGATTGGAGGCAGCTAATTTCCTCAAATAATGGCTGCTACTTATTGTGCATCAAATGCCAGATGTTGGGCTAATCACACCTTATTTTGCTGAATTCTCATAACATCATTAGGAGATGTAGGTCTAAGTAATAGCTTTGTGTAACCAAGGAAACTGGTTTTCTGGCTTCCCAAAGTCACATGACTAGTCGGTGGCAGAGCCAGGTTTCAAACTCAGGGAGTCTGCACCCAGTACCATTGATCTTAGCCAGTACCCAGTGATTTCCAAGCCAAGTTGGAAGGACATTCCAGGTAGAGGAGGCCATGCTTATAAATGCTACAGAGACATGATCCAGCAAGGCAAGGGGGTGATTAGAATGGCTGGAATTGTGTAACATGCCCTGGGTCACATAGCCAGAGTGACAGAGCTAGGATCTGAAACCAGGTCTTTGTGGGTCATTGTCATGAGGCCATGCTGACAGGGACTTGGGTTTGCGGCTCACGTTCCTCTAAGTCTTGATGGATCAGTGTAGTAAAGGTGTACAGGGCATTCACCTGGTGATGTGGGGCAAAGGTATTGCCAGGCATCCCAGGTGGCTCACTAGCGATGTTCTTGCATAGAGCACATGCCCTCTCTGCAGGATGAGTCTCTTGGGCAGGCAGGCAGTGGTGGAGTAGGAAGAACACAGGCTCTGAGTTTGAATTCTGGCTCTGCCATCGACTGGCTCTACGACAGGATTAAGTTCAAATTCTCAATCTTTGGAGCCCGCTTGCTGTTCCCTTCCCTCCCCAGTCTTCCACTTATTTTTTTAAGAAATGGAAATACTAAATGTTTCCTCAGTGGGCTTTGTAAGGATTAAATAAGATGATGTTTGTAAGTACCTGGCACTCAATAGGTGCTCAATATATGGTGGCATTTTATAATTTATTGTTGTTATTATTTGAAAAAAATTAATGCTTTTCTTTGTTGAAAAATCTGTAATAATTGTGTGTAGTTCTTATTTGAGGAACCCATTAAATAGTAAGAAACAGAATCCTAAATGACAAGTCCAACATTCCAAAACAGGAAAAAAGAAGACTTGTGCATTTTAAATGGTGATGGACACATTTGAGTTGATTTTTGTGGTATTTAAAAGGTTATTGTCATGTTTTAAGTTGGCAGGAAATGTTAATGAGTATGATCACTCATGCTTTTTCACAAAAGGAAACCATGGAAACAAAAATTTAAAAATAGAATTAATCAATAAGTCTGTTATTCTCCAGCTTAAAAAATTACATGACAAAGTGAAAAATCTCCCATCTCCTCCAGCTGTCATTTCTGTTCTCAGAGGCAACCACTATTAGCAGTTTGTTGTATATTCTTTGTGGGTTTTTTGTACCTTATTAATATATCATGGGTGTATTTCCATTTCGTCTTTTATAGCTCAACTTTGTAAAAAAATATTTAACAGCTTGGGGTATAATTTACATACTATAAAATCATCCATTGTAAATGTATAATTAAGTGATTTTATTAAATTTACACATTTGTGCAATCATCACCATAATTCAATTTTAGAATAGTTCTGTTACCCCCCAAAAGTTCCCTTATGCCTGTTTGTAGTCAGTCCCCAGCCCCAGTCATAGATAACTGTTTTCTGTCTTTATAGTTATTCTTTTCTAGAAATTTCACATAAATGGAATCATACAACATGCCTTCTTTTGTGTCTGACTTCTTTCACTTAGTATAATGTTTTTAAGGTTCATTCTTGTGGTTGCACAGATAGTACTCTTGCTGAGTATTATACTGTTGTATGGATATAACACACGTGGTTTCGACATTTGGTTAAACCATGATGAACATTTGATTTGTTTACAGTTTTAGGGTATTATGAACAATGCTGCTGTGAATATTCACATACAAGTCTTTATGTTGACATACATTTTTATTTTTCCTGGGTGGATGCCTAGGAGTGAAATTGCTGAGTTGTGTGATAAATTATGTTTCATAAAGTGCCAAACTTCTTTCCTAAAATGGCTGTAGTTTACATTTCCACCAGCAATGTACGAGGATTCCACTTTCTCCATAATTTTCTAACACTTGGTATTGTCACTCTTTTTTATTATAGCTGTTATTGTAGGTGTGTAGTAGTAGCTCTTTGTGATTTTAATATGCATTTCCTTAATGACTAATGATGTTGAGCATATTTTTGTGTGCTTTGGCCATTTGTCTTCTTTGGTGATGTGTATATTTAAATCTTTTGCCCATTTTGTAACCGGGTTGTTTATCCTCTTATTATTGAGTTATAAGAGTTCTTTATATATTCCATATATGTCTGTTATCAGGTGTATGAATTACAAATGTTTTCTCCCGATGTTTAGCTTATCTTTTCATTTTCTTACTGTTTCTTTTAAAGAGCAAAATTTTAAAATTTTGATGAAGTCAAATTTATTATTTTTTCTTTTATAAGTCTTGCTTTTTAATAAATCTTTGTCTAGCTCATGTCATAAAGATTTTCTCCTGTAAGTTTTATAGTTTTAATTCTTACGTTTGGGGATATGATACATTTTTTGAGTCAATTTTTGTGTATGGTGTAAGGTAAAAGTCAAAAAGTATATGTTCTTTTTTTTTTTTGCATATGGGCATTTAGTTGTTTTAGTACTACTGTCATACAGTCTGTCCTTACCTGGTTGAATTGTCTTGGCACCTTATAAAAAATCAATTGATCATACAAGTTTGGGTATATTTCTTATGTTTCTATTCTGTTCCATTGATGTATAAATTTATCCTTATGCCAATGCCACACTGACTTAGTAATGGTAATTTCATTGTAATTTGAAATCAGGTAGCATAAGTTCTACAACTTTGTTCTTTCTTTTCAAAAGTGCTTAGACTTTTCTATGTTTTCTATGTCCTTTACATTTCTGTATAAATTAGGAACAGCTTGTCATTTTCTTAAAAAAAAACCTTCTGGGATTTTAATAGGTGTTGTGTAGGACCTGTAGATTAATTTGAGATTGCCATCTCAGCAATGTTGAATTTTCCATTTCATGAGTATGGCATATTTCTCCAATTTGTAGTTTCTTTTGTAGCAATGTTTTGTAGTTTTTGGGGTATAGGTCTTGAACTTCTTTTGATAAGTTAATTCCTGAGTATTTTGTTTTTCTGATGCTACTGTGATCAGAATTATTTTTGTATTTCAATTTTGATATGTTAGTTGCTAGTGTATAGAAGTGCAATTGATTTTTATATGTTAATCTTATATCCTGTGATCTTACTAAGGTTGCTTATTAGTTCAGGTAGATTTTTCTTTTTGATAAATTCCTAAGGATTTTCTGCATATGGGATTATGTCTTCTGCAAAATAATACACTTTAACTTCTTCCTTTCCTATCTGTATGCTTTAACTGTCTTTTTCTTGCCTCATTGCATTGGCCAGAACCACTAGTACAAGGTTGAATAGAAGTGGTGAAAGAGAACAGCCTTGCTTTGTTTTTAATTGGAAAGAATCATTCATTTTATTGTAAAGTATGATGTTGACTATAGTTTTGTAGATGCTGTTTATCAGGTGTGGAAGGTCCCTTCTTTCTTGGTTTATTGAGTGTTTTTATTTATTTATTTATTTATTTATTTATTTTTGCATCTGTTGAGATGATCATTTGGTATTTGTGCTTTATTCTATTAGTATATGTTATACATTAATTGATTTATGGGTATTAAACGACTCTTGCATTCCTGGGGTAACCCCACATGGTCATGGTGTATAATGAATGTTTTATATGTTGCAATATTGGTTTGTTAATATTTTGTTAAGGATTTTTACACTTATGTTCATGGCAGTTATTGGTCTACAGTGTCCTTTTAATTTGATATCTTTGTTTGGCTTTGGTATCAGGGTAGTATTGGCCATGAAAAGTTGGAAAATGTTCTCTCCTTCACTATATCCTAAACAAATTTGTATAGGAGTGGTATTGTTTATTCCTTGAATGTTTCACAGAACTTCCCAATGAGTCCATCTGGTCCTGGAGTTGTTGTTTTGTGGGAATGTTTTAGGTGCAATTTTATTTTTCAAGAAAGACTGTTTCTCAGTTTCTTATGTGGCTTCGGCCAAGTTCCGTAGCCCCAAAATGGTTGTTTTTGATGATTTTGTCCAGTTTTATGCTTTTATTTTGCTAAGAAGATTTGCCAACCTCTTCATACTACTACACCCAGAAGATGCTTCTCTACCTCTTCATTTTTAATGGCTGTAGAAAATTCTGTTTTACAGGTATACCATAATTTATTTAATAAAAGTAGTTCTTCCAATTTTTAGGTGTATTCTTAAACAGTTAACCTTTGTTTATATGTAATTTTACTTACTCATGCTAATAATTCACTAAGATAGGTTCCTAGGAGTAGGATTGCTGGGTCAAAAGTTATGCACTTTTTAATTTTAATAAATACTATACTATATTCTTTAAAATTTGTACTAAATTATCACACTGTTAGAATAATGTAAAAGAAGGTCCACTTCTCTCTGTCTTGCCACTACTATATACTCTTAATTTTTTACATTTTTGCCAATAAGAAAAACAAAGATTGGGGTATTTTTATTTGCATTTATTTAATTTTAGTGGAGTTGGGAATCTTTTTATATACTCTTTGACAATTTCTTTTTATTTTATGAAGTGACTTGTCATGTTCTTTGCTTAGTTTCCAATTAGATTGGTTGTCTTTTAAATTAATTTATAGGATCTTCTGATATTTTAGTGATATTGAACTTTTATTTGTTTTCTGTTGTAAATACTTTATTCTGCCATTCATTTCCTTCTAGTCATAACTGTTTTCAGTCTTTTAAAAGCCTGTATTTTAATTTATGTTTTTGTTTATTTGTTTTTAAAACAGAAAGTTGTACAAGGGATTGATTTAAACCAAATTCGAGGGCTTGGGTTTGATGCCACGTGTTCTCTGGTTGTTTTGGATAAGCAGTTTCATCCTTTACCAGTGAATCATGAAGGTAGGACCATTTCTCTCTTTTCTTGGTGGTGGGAGACTGGCTGGGGCCCAGGTGGAGCATGATATCAGTGTTATCACTGTTAGTGAGATTTACAGGTGGAGCATGGAGCCCCGAAATCATGTCCCTAGAGGTTAAAGCTTGGGCAGCAGTTAGTAGGAGAGGTGTGACATTGGGATTAGGTGGATTAGGAAGAGACTTGGCTCCATAATGCACAGGAGCCACAGTAGAAAATCTGATGTAGGATGGATGTGGGCTCATTAGCTCAGAGTGAGTAGCCTTGAAACAGGTAAGTGGTCTGGGCCTTTTCAAGGAAGGGAGTGTTGTCTGTGCCTGCAGTTGTTTTGCATATGAAGCTCCTCCACCACATTCATTTGAGTGGGTGAATCAAGTTCACTTAAAGAAAATAGAATAAGACAGACGGGACCACATATCACACAAAAGCTAGAAACAAATGGTCTCTCTATTTTCAATAGCCAGACCAAAGACATTCACATTTAATGATGTTGTTCTAATACACTCTCATTACACTCTCATTGCACTCTCTCATTACACTCATGAGTACTGTAATGAGCTGTTTCAAATGTAAGTGCCAACTTTTATCCACTGTCAGAAATTTTTCATGGGTGGTGAGGATGTGTCCCTTTTGGGATACTCTAGCCAGTAGTGCTAGCACTGAGGTTGCAGACCCAAAAGTCAGGTAGGTAATGTAAATGAATATAGTGCGCCAGATTTGAGAAAAACAGCAGCACATGTGCAGAGATAAATTTCAACTGACATTTAACCTTTTGATGAGTGGTAGACATTTGGGAGCAGTGGAGACTATGGTGCACTGGAAATTGCATGCTCCATCTAAAGGAGTGTGACTCTCTGCATTTTCAGTCGGTTGTTGCCAACGTAGGTATCACAAGCATGTTTTGGGCTAGGCTGTATTAAAGGATCCTTAGTAGTGGACACTGCTGTAGCAACACCTTTCTTAATTGGCGGCTGTGGATACTGGGGCACACTGGGACACCCTGTCATTGGAGTCAGGCAATCCCAGATCTTAGCCCTGCTGCTGCTGAGCTTTGACACCTTGAGTGAGTCACTTAACATCTCCATGGCTTGGTTTCTCCTCTGAAAGAACTGGCATAATGAAACAGTAGCTTTGCTGTGAGAATTAAGTGAGAGCCAGACGCCTGAATGCTCAGAAAAGTTTCTTCAGTCCGGTTATGAATTCCTTAAGTTAGGAGAATGTGTCTTACTTACTCCTATGGACCTGATGCATGGAACAGTGATTTTTATAAATGACATGCCCTGCAAAAGTATGCAAATGGATGAATGATTAGAGCACAGTGGTAATGGTGACCATCTTTTACACACACACATACACACACACATTTTTTTCTATTTATGCCACATTTACTAGCACCCCCTGTGTGCCAATCCCTGTCTGATGAAGTGTTGGGGCTTCAGAGACGAATATGAGTGGTCCTTGTTCTCAGTGGCTGACCACTGGCTCAGCTGGCATTGTTCCGGCCCAGGAGGACAGGACAGCCCCCGTCTAGACCACTTCAGAGAGCAGAGACCCGAGGAATGGGACTGAACCTACAGACCTCAGTTCAGCAGCAGCAAGCCCTCTCCAGCCATGGAGTGGGCTGCTTGGGGAGGCTGCCAGCACTTCTTTGTTGGCTTGTTTTAAGTAGCGGTCAGGTGATGGTCTGTTAGGGATGCTGTGGGAGGAATTCTCATCTTGGATGGGACTTTAGATGTTAAGAGCCCTAAGTTCCAAGGACTCTGTACCTTCTAATCTGCTAAAACACATGGTTTTTAACTCTGGTAGCATATTAGAATCAACTGGAGATCTTTTAAGATTACCAATTCATGAGCCTTACCCCCAGGGTTTGTATTCAGTTGGCTTGGGGTGAGGCTAGGGCATCAGTGTTTTTAAAGTTTTCTCGATAATTCTAATATGTGGAGAACTACTGGGTGCAGATGAATGGACAGCTAAAACATTAGGAATAAGAACATCTGAAGTAGAGGAAGAGTTCCTTGTTAAACCTGCTTATACCAGCACCCTCCCAGATGCCATCTTTTTTCTCATTGTAGAGAGAATTGCCTCCTGTTGACAGTTCTCCTATTAAAAGTGTTACCTAGGTTGCAACCTGAATTATATAAGTGTTGAAAAAATTGTATTCCACCTAAAAGGTTAAAATGTACCCATTCATCAAATGCATCCAGCTGCAGGTGCCCTCACCAGTTTCTTGCCTTTCAACAGGTTCTATTAAGGTTAGATTTTAACTGCAATGGATTAGCCTGTACTAGAAAATGAAATTCAAATTTTAAGGATGAATTAAGAGGGTCTTTAAAGACTTCTGCTTACCTGATAATGACCCATTCTTGATGGTTAATTGGAGTAATTGTGAAGAGCAAGGAGTGGGGTCAGGAAATTAACCATCACCATTAAAACCAAACCCATAAGACCAGCAAAACTTACCTTCTTTAGATGGTAACCGAAAAGAAAAAGAAAAAGAAAAAAAAAATCCCAAGGAAATTAAGTACACTAGTTTGAGAACACTGACCTACAAGATAAAATAGTCTCATTGTTTGCCTTTTCTTATTTGGTCTTTCTTCCTTTTCAAGATCAGACCAGTGCTGGGTTGGACAGAGGTGCCATTGCTGTGTGCTTCCTACCTCTGCAACCCACCTAGCTCAGACCATGACTGGGTGAATCATTCCAGCCACAGTAGCTCTTGGGAGGGAGAGGAACCCAGGGAGATAATTTAGGGTCAGGGAGGAAGTTACTACCTAGGTTACTCTGTAACAGAAACCTAATATTTAGATGGTTTTCTGATTCCCAGTCATTTCCTTCAAGTATCCCTGGAACACCTCCTGTGAGGTCTTCACAGTATTAATTGAATGAGTACAGGGATAAATGATCTGCCCTAAGGTAAACTGACTATGTAACCCAAATTCTGCTCTACCAGATTATTTCCAGTTCTCTTAAAATATGATGCCTTTATGGGTCTGTGCTCTGTTGGTTTCACGTGCTGTTTCTATTGTGTAGCCCCTCCTCCCTCACTCCTTCTTCACCTGCTTATCCAATGGCCAGTGATTTTCAGAATTAACCTAAAGCTTTCCTGCCTCTTGGAAGCTCCCTGTGCAGCCTCGGGCTCAGCTAACTGGGGCCTTCTCTATGCTCTTCCTTCTCTCTGTACCATGTCCAGGACTTCTGTCCCAGAAGTCATCACTCCATACAGACTGTTTTTCCACTTACCCACATGTTCCGTAAGGACAGAGACTGTGGCACATTCTTCTTGGTATCCCAGCACCCAGCCCTGTGCCTGGCATGTAGCAGATGCTTAATAAAAGATGAAATGAACTTTCAGTGGAGTCATTTATTTGTGATTTTCTACAGGCACTGAAAAAAAGATTAACTTCCAGGTTGTTGTCTGTAATGAACATTGTTAATTAATAATCATACTAAATATAATGAAGTAATTGATTCTACACAATGCTCAGTGTGTCATTCTGAGAGCCTCTTCATGTAGAGGTAGTAGCGGCTGATTGGTCTGTCTTTACAATAGAAAGTTTAGCAACAGGTGTTTTTGTCTTGAAGCAGCTGCAGACAGATTCTATACAATATTTAAGATGCAATGCAGATATTGTCCCCCCCAACACCCACACACCCACATTGTGTGTGTGTGTGTTTACGAATGTGTGCCCACATACCCACAGTCTGATTCTGTGATGGTTCTGGAATAGGACCTGGACATCAGTATTTTTAAAGCTATCCCAGGAGATTCTAATGTGAAACTAGGGTTGAGAACCAGAACTTTATGCAGTTTTGTCATACAGTAGAATCACTCAGCTGTTTAAACAAAATCTTAGATGTACCTATGGAAGGTTTCATGTACTTTCTCTTATTTTAATGTATTACTGTTGTTTGAGGAGTTTTTGTGGGACCTGAAATCTCTCCAGGCAGGCAAACCAATGAGTGAGTCCTTGACTCATTACGATGATGACCTAATTTAGATGTGTCCTTAGGCTGACTTTTTTTGTAAGTTTTAAAAATTCTTTTTCAAATATATGGAAGAGTAAGGAAAATAAGATAACAGCCTCCTAGCCTCCTATGTATGTATGAGGATAAATAGATGAGGTTTTGCCACATTTGCCACAAGTCCTTTTTTTTTTTTTAAGAAAGAACCACTTGAAGCTTCAGTCCATGCCCTCCCCCTCCCCTGCCCCTCTGCCCAGCAGGTAATGGTTCTGCCATAGCTGGTGTTCACAAACACATTTCTTCTGTGCTTTTACCACATGTGTGTATACCCACAACAACAAACAATATATACTGTGTTTAAAAATACCCCAGCTGGTGTCATTATTCATGTTGATGTGTGTAGCTCGAGTTTAAATTTGTTTTACTAATTTATTTATCCATTCCCTGCACAGATCTACTTTCAAAGCACACTTTGTGCTTTTCCCAGCTATGAGGTAGTAGGCATGTCTTCAATCTCGGAGTCAGTTTGTCATTGAAAACAGCCTAGATCTCAGAGTTGTTTTAAGGATTAAATGAGACGATGTGTGCAAGAGGTTCAGCACAAGGCTTGGGACACACACACACAGACATGCATGCGCAGCTTTATAAACACTCATTATTAGCAAAATTATATAATTGCTGCAGTTATTTTGCCAATAAGTAAAATAACGTGTGAAGTGCCTATCTCAATTACTCTTGGGTCCCTTTTATCCTCCCCGTTTATAATCTCCCAAGTATATTCCTTGCTGTTCTCTGCATTTTGCCATCAGAGGAAGCAGAGGACTGTGAAAAGAATATTGGCTTGCCCATCAGTGCAGGATGAATTAGCAGAGTCTGGGGAAGAGGGAAAGGGGCAATTAGTTTCTCTGTGGGCTGCAGGATGGTAGAGGTAGGATGTGAGGGGCACTGCCCATTCTCCTTTTCCAGTTGATTTTAAATTCTGTTTCCTGTGATTTATTCCTCTTGAGGGCCTACTATGTGACAAGTACTTGACATATCCTTTATGCACATTATCTTTTGTTCAATGAATGAAGAATCTCAGTTAAGCCTTATATGCTACATTTTGCAGATAAGGACACTTAGGCTAAGAAAAATTAAATAACTTTCTCAATATTTCTGCCTATACTGAAAGAACGTTCCCCATTAGGTCTGCCTTGTTCCAGAATGGAAAAAAAAATTCCAGTGATTCCCACCCCACCAAACAAACCAACCGAGTGAGGAAAAACACTTAAATTAACTAATTTTAATTAGAGTGACTAGAGGAAGTGAGAATATAGGCAAATAAAAGCCATTATGTAAATGTATATGATATTATACCTAAAATATTTGTCCATATTTCAAGGAGACATACCTTAAAAAGCTGAAGTATTGTTTTAGGCTTATTTCATTGGCTCTTTTCTTGAGTATATACCCAGAAAAGTTTTTCTAGAATAGGTGGGATAGGAAAGGAAGGGGAGAAGTTGAGAGAGAATGAATGGTAATACAATTAATTGGTGGATCTTGACTGGTTTTTCCTTTACACGTTTAACCCTGGGACTATATTCAAAGAGCACATCTCTTGAAGGGTTCGAGGTTTGGGTAGGATGTACTAGTCAGTGTTGGTGGTGGTCCTTTCACTTGTTTCTTGTTGATGTGTGAAATTATACAAGCAGTTGTGCAGATTTTTGCCCTTGGGAATCCATAAGTGCCCCCTTGAATTAGAAGGATAAGGATGCACCTGTGTCCTCATCTCCCTTGTTTTTGCTAGGGGATTCTCATCGAAACATCATCATGTGGCTGGACCACCGGGCGGTCACTCAGGTCCACAGGATCAACGAAACCAAGCACGGTGTCCTGCAGTACGTTGGGGGTGTGATGTCCGTGGAAATGCAGGCCCCGAAGCTTCTGTGGCTAAAAGAGGTAAGTGCATAGGGTTGAGGAGCGATTACTCATAATAGCAGAGGATTCCATTTACTGAGTCTATTGGTACCAGGCACCCTGCTCATCACGGCTGTTGTGTTTGATTTTTGCAGCAACTCTCAGGAAGGTTGATCCCATTTTATTGATTCGGTTGTGGTTAAGTCATTCTGCTTAACTCAGGCAAGGCACTGTGATAAGTATTTGATGCAGATTATCTCTTTGAATCCTAATGGCAACCCTATAATGTAGTTTTTTTCTTTTTCTGTATTTGTAAAAACTAAAGCTAATAGAGATTCGTCAGCTCACCCAAAGTGACTCAATAAGTATGCAACAGAACCAGGATTTGAACCTAAAAATGACTCTGAAATTGATTTTCTTAATATCCGCTGTTCTACTGAAGTTCAGAGAGGTTAATTATCATTCCAGTTAGAAAGTGGCAGAGCTGGGATTCAAGTCCAAATCTTCTGACTGGAACATTCTTTCTCTACATACTTTTAGCACCCAGTGATTAATCTTTGGCCTTAGTGGCATTTTATGGAATGCCTTTCTCATCTCACCTGAACTTGAGTTTGCATACCCTTGTGTGATAAGGTGATCTCTGGCTAAGGCACTTGCAGGTGGTTCCCATTTCCAGATGTTAGAATCATTTATGAAGTGTGGAGAATGGTGATGTCAGCTTAATGGTTCCCGGTAGAGATGGATGTGTGAGAAAGTTCAAGTCCTCTGGGAACTGCAGGAACTTGAAAACCCCTAGGTGGTCTGGTGAGGAGAGAATCCATCTAATGATAAGACCTGCCGTGATTCATTTACTGGCCCTGAGGTTTCAGGTGGATTGAGTCTTCAATTACTCAAATGTGGGGTTGGGGAGAGTTTAAAGGTGATGAGGAGGTGTCCTTGGATTGCCACCATGGGGCAGAAGGGATATAAGTAAAAAGGGCGTCAGTAATCAAGGCAGGCGTGGCTTGTTACTTGTTTAGTATATTGAGCCATTTTGTAAGTTTTAATTTGCAGAAAGACTTCTATATTTGCTAAGAGTTTGAAAACACAGAGTGTTTTAGGAGTTAGGGGTTTCTAGGATCCTAATTCTGACTGTATTTGCATCACACTGTGTGACTTTGGGCAAAGCAATTCTCATCCCCAGGCCTCACTTTTTCCATCTCTAAAGTGAGAGAGTTGGACTGGATCAGTTTGGAAACTTGATACAAAAATATCCTGAAATACAAATCAGTGTATTGATTTGTATTTGCACTGCCTCCACACTCTGCTATGTGTGCTATAGGCTTTAACTGATCTCATCCTAACAACCTCTGCCTGGTAGATGGCATGGGAAACTGAGGCTCAGAGAGAGGGTTATATGACTTTCCCAAACAGACGATAGAGCCAGAATTTAAACCTGTGTCTCCTGGTCTCCAAATCCCAGCTCATCCCATTAGTCATGCAGTACTAAAATCCTCTGTGAAGCATGCCACTTTGGGAAGGACCAGGAATGAGGGTGGTGATGGTCTTTAAGCCAGCCTAAACATGTGCAAAAGAACAAATGGGTTGGCTGTGTCACCCTTCTGGACCACAGGTGAGGAATAGCTGTTCTGAATTAAGTGAGGAGGATTGAGCAGGTGGTCATTGGTGCAATACCAGAGCCTTGTGGAGCACCTGCTTCGTAGCCAGCTCAGGGCTGTATATCCCAGGAGATCTAAATATACCTTTGGTGTGAACCTGTCAGGATATTTACCTGTGCGCTTGAGATCTAACTGCACTAAATAAAGCCCATGGAAAATAATTAAGTTCTAGATTTGTGTGGCAATGATTATGACCTAAGACTGACCATCCATCCATCCATCCATCCATTCATCCATCCATCCATCCATCCATTCATCCATCCATCTAATCAATTCCATTTCAGAATTTTCTGAGTAAGGCTCTAAACAGTGCCTCACTGTGCATTTAACTAGCTGAAGGTTGAGCCTCAAATCTGTTTTTCAGACTTTTTCAATTTTTTTTTTTGTCTTTTTGGTAAGCATGCCCAGGAATCCTTGCTGAGAGTTCCTTTGGTTTTACTGTGATTGCAAATTCAAAATCAAAACAACTTCTAAAATCATGTTTCATACCTTCTCCTTATAGCCTACCAGCACGGCTTACAGCTCTTCTCAAACTTCAGTGTGTAAATGAATCACCTGGAGAGCTTGTTAAACTGCAGATTCTGACTTAGTAGCCCTGTGGTGGGAACTAAGAATTTGCATTTCTAACAAGCTCCCAGGTGATGCTGATGTTGCTGGCCTGCAGACTCACAAAACCACTTTCAATGCTAAAGGCCCTGCCTTTGTATCCTGAAAAGCATACATGTGTGGAGAATCGGGAAACAGTACCTTCTTTTTATTGGGCTTATGGGAGACTGAGGCACCGGGGAGTACAGTAGCTTGAGTTGCTGTTCAACAGCACATTCGACGTCAGAACATGAGAGTCTGTGCCAAGTTTACTGGGCTGCCATTTGTTTACTCTTCATTCATTCTTTAATTTGCCAAATCTTACCTGAGGTCCTGCTGTGAACCAGCACTGTGGTAGGAACTGGGGACATGGGCACAAAGAGGACTCGGCCTTACCCTCAAGGGGCACAGTGACCACTGGGGACAATGGTGGGGGAGCATAAGGAGAAGAGAGGCATGGAACCAGAGCCAGCAGAAGATGCACTGAGTGCCGAGATGCAGGAATATGCAGAGTGCTTTCAGGGAAAATAATTTGCTCCCTGCACGAGCTGCTTGAGATGAACCTCAAGATATGAGTGGAGGTTTTGCGTAATAGAGAAGACAGGAAGGATACAGTATTCGAGAGAGAATGAGGTTCATTATGGTAAGGTGTGTAGGCCCTAGGACAGGAGCCTGGGATGCTTCCCTGAGTGTAGTAGGAAATGAGACCAGGTAAGTAGCCCGGGCTCAGTTTGTTACGGGCCTATTTGGTGAGAGAGATTAGTGGATGGTTGTTAGGCAAGGGGGGAAGTGTCTTAGATACCTTTGGCAGGGTGAAGAGATTGGATTAAGAGTGAGAAAATGTGTGTGGGGGGGAGTAAGAACCAGTTTATTTATTTATGTTTTTATTAGTATGTATGCATTTATTTATTGACCATGCCGTGCAGCTTGTGGGATCTTAGTTCCCCTACCAGGGATGGAACCTGGGCCCCAGCAGCTAAAGCACCAAGTCCTAACCACTGGACCACCAGGGAATTCGCCTAGAACCAGGTTTCTTACTTTCCTCATTATAGCGCTTAGTTGGCCTTGCTTTGCCCTTAGGATAAACTCCAAAATTTGTAACCTGGCCCAGAAGATGGTATATGACGTCATTTTCACCTCCCTCCTCTGCTTCCTGTGTGTCTCTCACTTTGCTCACTCTGATCCATCCACAGGGATCCACTCAGAGTGCCTCAAACACACCAGCTCTTTGCCACCTCAGAGTTTTGACTAGGGGTTGGCAAACTAGGGCCATGGGCCAAATCTGGCCTGTTGCCTGTGTTTGGATGTCCTGGGAGCTTAGAATGAGTTTTACGTTTTCAAATGTTTGAAAAAGAATCAAAAGAAGAGTCATGTTTTGTGACTTGTGAAAATGATAGGAAATTAAAATTTTAGTGGCCATAAATAAAGTTTTATTGGAGCACAGCCACGCTTGTTCGTTTATCTACTGTCTATGGTGCTTTTGCCCTACAGTGGTAGAACTGAGTATTTGAGATGGAGAGTGCATGGCCTGCAAAGCTGAAAATATTTACTCTCTGGACTGTTAGAGAAAAAGTTTGCTTACCTCTGGTCTTCATGATGCTCTGATGCTGTGCCTTCTGCTTGAATAGTCTTCCCTCTTCTCACCATTGATTCTAACTCATCATGTAGGTCTCAGCTTTATTGTCACGTCCTTAAAAAAGCCTTTCCTGACCCTCAAATAAATCAGAGGTCTCTTGTCATTGTACTCTTAATTTTACTTCATTGTATCTTTCATAAATTGTAATGACACGTCAATTTGTATGATGATTTGTATAAAAGCTCACCCCCTCCAACCATAGTAATCCACAGGAGGATGGAGATGATATCCATTTTGTTCCTTGTTGTGTCCCTGTCCCTAATTAAATGCCTGGCAGATAGTAGGTACTCAGTAAATATTTTCTGAATGGTTTGAGTGGGCCAATAAGGAGCTATTGCAGTTTTCCAGGTGAGAAGTGATGAGACCTGAATTAGGCACTGTGGGATGGAGAGGAGATGGGTTCCAGAAATCATTAGGGGTTAATGTCAGCAGGACATTGAGGCTGATTGGCCATGAGGGGTGAGATAGGTGGAGGAGTCAGAGCTGACCACTCATCTCAGTATTGCTGTCATTCATGTGCTCCTTGTCCTTAGCCCGGAATCAGATGTCAAAGGGAGTTGGGCAGAATTTGGAGTTCAGACTTCTCAGAAGACAGAAGTGATGTACTAGGACCACCGTACCTTTTGGGCAAAGCCACTCGGGTCCTAGTTCTGCAATATGGAATTTTAATCATGTCCTTTACATATAAGGTTTGTGTGTTTTAGGTTGACGTATGTCTCCTTAATAAGAATTGTCAGATAAAAGGAAAAATGCCATTTGATTTTTTCATAACCCCCAGCAGTCTGGCTTCTCCATTTGGTCTCAATGATTCTGACTCTCATCTTAATGAAGGCCAAATGTAAATTAAGTTCTCTCAGGCTGGAACAGCTGGAGTCTCCTATCTTTATAAACATGAAACATTGTAGGGTAACAAGGTGCAGGCTGAGGAAGGTCAAGCAAGTTAACAGGCTGATGCCGATCCTGACAGCTCAGTGTTAATGGAAGATAATTATCTGGCTTGTAGCGGATGCATGGAGATGTTCCAGTCTGTCTTTTAACTCATTTCCTCTTTTTGCTATTGTCAGCAGAACAGAAAACTAATCATTTTATAGTTTGCAATTTTCATTGTTCATTCCAAAGGTCTGGAAGCAGCTGGCTGGAATGTCAGCGGATTTTGTTGATGGGTTTAGAAAATATATCTGCCCCTTTCATCTCCCCAGTCCATGCCCTTCTGCTTCTGTTCCCCTGATAACATATTGGGAAAATGAGTAAATGATCCTCTGATTGGTTCTAATGTGCTTTATCCTGTGTATGTAGATTCTTGGGAGGAACCTGGGAGTTTGGATACCCAGAGGGGTGGTTTGATAACTTCCTGCTAGCTGTGGAAGGTGCTAGCACACCTAGCATTGGATGCTTTGCAGTAGGAACTCTTGAAAAGAAAGCTCTGTTAGACTTCAGGAAAGCCTGGTCCTTGTCCCTTCTGTACAGTAAAAGGCTGGCACAGTAAGGGCCTCGACTGGCCTTATTCTTTCATTCTTCTTGATGATATAGTAACAATTATTCTCTTTTCTTTAGGTTTCTCATCTTGAAACTTTATGAAAGATAAACAATGTCAGTTTCTTTCTTGGAAATGCGCCATTTCTTTTTTGAGGGCAGTTTGGTGGAAACTATAGTCTTCTTCTGTTAGTTACTCTGGCTTTAAATTTCGTGCATAGGTCTGATATTATTTACCTACATTCATCAGATCTTAGCAGTACAGCTCATACAAGATTGGAACTTTGGGAGATAGAACACAGTTCTGTAACAACAAAAAAAGTACAGGATTTGAAGCCAAACACACTTGCATTTAAATCTTTCTCCACCATTTACCAATTTTGCAACCTTAGGCTAAGTCGGCATCTCTGAGTTTCAGCATGCTTAACTGTCAAATGATGATAATAATATCAGCCTTGTGGAATTATTATAATTTAGTCAGATATTTGTAAAATATCTTATTCAAAAAGTAGTTTAATTCTCACTTCCACTGTGCATAAAAATGTTTGTCTCTACTGATGGGCATGTCAATAACTTTCTAGCACCAATCGAGAGAATTTTAAACACTAGAATATCTTATTTTAAGTAGCTGAGTGTAATGAGTGGTATGTTTTTCCTGTTTGAATAATAGCTACGGAAACCATCTAAAAATGACCACAAAGTTGTCAGAGACAATCATAGAAAATAGTAGAAGAGTATAAAACATATTTTCAGAGTCACTCATTTATTTGAATCATCCACATCCTATGTGTAATACCTATACCAGAAAGCAGCCAGCTTTGAATTGCAAAGCAGATTGACTTACTGAATACCTTCTACTTGTTTCCCCTAAAATTCACCAGTGCCTCCAGCTCCAGAATTATTTTATTCCGCAATGATTATTTAATCTTTACACTAGTCTTGTGGGGTAGATATTATCTCTTTTTATAAATGAGGAAACTGAGGCTCAAAAAAGTTAAATGTCTTACTCCTAGTCTCGTATCATGTAAGCACACGTACATCAAGAACCATACAAACAGCTCCATCCCCCATCCCCCTCCTGTGGGGGCCTGTGCAGTTCACTGTGGGAACCCAGAAGTGGTCTCGGCCTTCACAAAATTACAGCCTTTAAAAAAAAAAAAAAAAAAAATATATATATATATATACACACACACACACACACACACACACACGTATATGTATATGTATTTATTTATTTGGCTGAGCCGGGTCTTCGTTGCGGCATGCAGGATCTTTTAATTTTGGCACGTGGGATCTTTAGTTGTGGCATGGAACTCTTAGTTGTGGCATGTGAGATCTAGTTCCCTGACCAGGGATCAAACCGGGGCCCCCTGAATTGGGAGTGCGGAGCCTTAGCCACTGGACCACCAGGGAAGTCCCCAAAATTACAGCCTTTTTGGACTAAGCAATAAGAACAGAATAAGGAATTAGATGAAAACAGTAGCTAAAATGTATACAGTGCTTATTATATACCTAATACTTGTCTAAGCATTTCATCCATGTTAAACTCATCGAATCCTCACAACCACCCTATGAGGTAGGTCTCACCTTTTACAGATGACAAAACAGCCTCAGAGATGTTAAGCAATTTGCCTAAGGTTATTCAGCTAATAAATGGCAAGGCTGGGGTTTGAACCTTAGCATTTCAGACCCATAGAATGGGCTTATCACCATTTTACTCTACTGCCTCTTCAAGTGTTTGCCTTGCAGGGTTTGAATAATCTAGTTCAGAGAAAAAACTTGGAAGTAACGACTTCAGAGAATCTGAGGCTGTGAGCAATGGGTGGTGGGTTCATTTTTTTCATTTAAAAAGTCTTGGCTGAGTGTCTCCTATATGATGGGCACTGGGGTTGCCAAGGTGAGCAAGACAGATGAGGGCCCTGGGTAGCCTTCTGGGAACTTAGATTCTAGCATAGAACAGCGGAAAATAGACATGGAGACAAATACATATGCAAAGTGATTTTGTTTTCTGGAAAACGCTATGAAGGAGAATGGCAGATGAACAGATTTGGCATAGCTAGTGTGCTCTCTTGGGAGGTTTTGGTTGACAAGAATGATGAGACTTTCAGGAAGAGGGAGCAGCAGATTCAATGAGGGGAGGAAAGCACCTGAGAGATCAGCATAGGAGGTCAGCAGGGCTGGCAGGTATGAGCAAGGCAGGGAGTGGCAGGAGGTGGGGTAAGAGAAGTGACCAGGGGCCAGATCCTGCACAGCCTTGAGGCCGTGGACAGGAATTTCGATTTTATTCTAAGAGCAGTGAGAAATGGTTGATGGATTTTAAACATGCGTGTGACATGATCTGTTTTATGACTTCAAAAAAATCCTTCTGGCATATGTACTGGGTAGATAATAAATATTTGTATAGCAACAACAAAGTTTACACTACAATGTGAAAGGGAAAAAAAAGTATGAGGCTGTGCAGTCTTATAAATGCATTTGTCTTAAGAAACTTACAGTATAGAAAAAAAAAAGTCTGTATATTACAAAAAACAATAATGAGACACTATCCGTGGTTGGTATAGTTTGCTAATGTTATGGCACAATGATAATGCTTTTATTACTTCTTTGTACTTTTCCATTAAAAAGTAATCTTATAGTTCCAGCTAACCTTTCTGGTTGACAACACTTCGTTATTTAGCATGGGATTTTTTTTTTTCTTCTTGGGATTATTTTCCTAAACCATCTGTACTGTATGAGGGACTTTACATGCAGTATTTCGTCTAAGCCCCTCAGTGACACAGTATTATTATCCCATTATACAGATGAGGAAAACAAGACCCAGAGGGCTTAAGTAGCTTGCTTCCCCAAAGCTAGGCAATAAGTAAGTGGTAGAGCCAGGATTCTCACCAAGTCCAGCCCGCCTCCAGCCCCTGAGCTCTATCCGTTGGCCCTCACTGCCCTGTTGCTCATTTCTGCCCATGTGCAGGGTTACAGGCTGGCAGCCCGCAAGCTGAATCTGGTCCCCAGATGGGTTTTGTTGGACCCACCCTGTGCTTGAAAAAAAATTCTTTTTTGAATTAGTGTCCAACATTTAAAAACTAAGAAACTTCACATAAAAATCCAGATTTTTCTGCTTCTCTAGAAAAAATAACAAAAGGATTTAGCAGTCCTGGGTTCACATTCCCATGTGGAAGGAACTGGCCAGAGCTGTGCAGGGACTGCCCCTCGAGAAGGGGCGAGTGTCCTTCATTTCACAGTGGTCCCCACCCAGCCTGCCTCACCACTTCCTTTTCCAGCAACTACCCCTCTAGGCACTTGGATTTGAGACCCAGACTGCGGGAATTTGTTCAAGGAATACATCATTACTTTTCCTATAACAAAATGCTTAGAGAAATGGAAAGCCTTTCCACGTGGGGAATTTCTTGGTCAGTGGATCTAAGGATACCATACCCATGTTCTCTTACACCTCTGGGTCTTTGCTGAGGTTTTCCTTCTGCCTGGCAAACTTAAAATCATTTCTTTTCACTTGGGGAAACTTATACTAATTCTTAAAACTCCAGGAAGCCTTCCTTGACTTTCTCCATGTTGGTTGGGGTCCTGCCCTCTGTCCCCTATGGCATCCTCCCCTTACCTCTACCCTGGAATTCATTAAACTATATTGTACCTCACTTATCTCCATGTCCCTGGTGTCTAGGGCATTGCTTAGCATCTAACACTGATAACTCAGTAAATATTTTAACGGATGGATGGATGAACTTACCAAATCATTTATCATGCCATTTTTGATTGGTGGGTTTTGTCTGTCCAGATAGTTCCATTCCAAAGTAAAGATCCACTGCAAGTTGAGTGTACTTTCATTTTCTCTTCCCTGTTGTGGAAAAGGAAGTTTGGAGTATTACTACTCCTTTCTACCCCAGAGCCATCCCTTGGCTGCAGTCTGTTACCTTGAGTCACTGCTTATTTTGTGAGATTGATGCAGTAACTCCTCTGGGCCTCTCCTCTGTGTCTTTGTGCTCTGAGGGGACTAACCCCTTTATGTTGCTCCCTTCACCCCCAAGAAAATCCAAGACACATCAACTGAATCAAACAAGCTCTCTTTAGAATGTTTATACTAGGGCCGTTTTACGTTTGGACCAGATCCCTCCCAGCCTTTGAGCACTGCGGACGGTACTGTCAGCTGATGTTAGGGCATCTGTTGTGGATTTTCTCTCCAGGGTGGTCTTCCCATAAACTGGGCTCGTAACTAAAATATATGGAGTGTTGAGGCTAATGGCCTGCCTTCATTTACCTGGACAGTGAATCCTTTCCTTATCCCTGCATTTGCATATTTGATTTATGCCAAATATGTGCTGTATTCTTTTACTTTTATAGTCCAACAAAGTAATTTAAAAAAGCAGGCCAAAATTTTTTTAAAAAAAGAAGGACTTGGCCTGATACCTAATAACATTTAATAAATGTCAGCTATTGTTATGATACTGTATTTTGTATTTTACTTTATAACTTCTATGACTTGGACATATGTTTTCTTTATTTGATTGGTGACATGGCCTTGCAAGTTAAATATTACTATTTGTTACATTTTATAGATAAATATAGTAAGCCTCAAAGAGATGCAATGACTTGTCCACAGATATCAGGATTGGGTCTTTATGAAGGTCCTTTTGGATCTAAATCCTGTCTTGTTTTTTTTTCTGCTGCACCATGTTCCTTCCTCATTTGGATTGGTGGATTCTTGGCTGCATAAGAGGAGGGAACAAATCTTTCTCTCCATACCTGACTATTGTCTTCCCCGACCCAAACACAGTGCTTGGCATTGAAAAAATATTCAATAACTATTTGCTAAATAAATTCTTGTTTCCTGGTCCGTTCCAGACTTACGGCTGTAATAGCATAGTCCACGTGCCCAGCTTCCTTGCTGCCAGCCTTGTCCGACCACTGTGTAGGGGTGTCAACTACATCTAGGCATTTACAGTATAACCAGAGAAGCGAGAGAAAGATTGCTAAGTTTGGCTGGCCTTATGCTCACGTGGTATGATTCGATGTAAAACAAAAACCGAACAAAATTCTTTCCTCACAGTGGTTAAAATGGAGGTCACATCTATTGGAGGAAAATACTGTCTTTAGAAAAGACACTAAAAAAGACAGTGCAGTTAATGTGTGTTGTGATATAGGAACTCATTAGCGTGATCAACTGCACTAAGGTGAACTGTTAGCTTGGAAATCTGGGGGCCCAGGATAGGTGGATGTTAACTGGGGAAAGGGAGGAGGGAGGCCAGAAGTCAGACAAGATGCAAGTCAGGGCATTCTTCTGGAGAGGTAAGTAAATCTCATTTTTCTGAACATATGGGTTGGTTTTATTCTTTTTTTTTTTTTTGGTTCTGTTGTCTTCAAAATGAGAATAACTGTTCTGCTATTGTAGGGATATATTCATTTAATCAGTGAAACAAACATTCATCTAGTAACTGCTATGAGGAAGACATTGTGCCTGGTGATGGGGAGACAAGGCGGAAGCCAAGAGTATCCTTTAATCTCAAGGGGCTCCCAAGTCTAGGACCAAGTGTAAGAGGCTGTGAAAGCCATTTTTTCCCAACATTTTATTATCAAAATTGTCAAACGTACAGAAAAGTTGAAAGAATTTTATAGTGAACACTTAGAACCATCACCTAGATTCTGCCATTAACATTTTACTGTACTTGGTTTATCACATATATATCCATCTGTATGTCCTTCTATCCGTCTAGTCAATCCACCTTAAGTTTTTGGAGTAAGTTGAGATATTGTTACCCTTGTGAAAGCAGTTTGAAATAATACCTTTCCAAGATACTTACTAAACAATATTTAAGATATTGACCCTGTTTGATTGCTGTCTACAAACATCATCAACACCTGCACTAGAATTTATTAACTATCTACCGTGTGCTTTTAACTCTGCTATCTTATTTAATTCTTTTGAAAATCCTGTGAGGTAGATGTTATCACTTACTTCGCAGATAAAGAAGATGAGGATGGAGGGAGTTAGATGGATTACTACCTACTGACTCTGTTACTTCTGGCAGTGTTGGGATGCGAAAACCTGGGTTTTCTAACTCTAGGAAATGAATTTAAGAAGACAAAAGTTAGCTGGCCAACTCCAGTCTTTATCAGGCAAGGTGCCCCTGTCTACCCTACAGATGAGATACCTAGTTCTCTTAGTTTAAATTTCAGATCCCAGATACCACATTTGTATGGCTTAAATTTTTAAGATAAATATGAACTCTAGAATAAAAAAGTTATTCTAAGTTAGACTCACAGTTAAAGAATCACGCTTGAGACCGGGTGAGGTCTAAGATTCCCTCCACTACACACACTTCAACCCATTCCTATTTTGTCTGTGCTCCAGCACAGGGGTCCCCAACCCCCAGGCCGCATACTGGTACCTGTCTGCGGCCTGTTAGGAACTGGACCGCACAGCAGGTGGTGAGCGGCGGGCGGGCGAGCGAAGTTTCATCTGCCGCTCCCCATCGCTCCCCATCGCTTACATTACCGCCTGAACCATCCTCCTCCCTGCCCTCGGTCCGCGGAAAACTTGTCTTCCACGAAACTGGTCCCTGGTGCCAGAAAGGTTGGGGACCGTTGCTCTAGCATGTTAGAGTTACCTCCCAAAGAGCTGGCCTCTTCCTCCTCTTTGCATTTACCTCCTCCTGAAACATCTGCAGTTGGAAAAAATGAATAAATGATCCAGCTAGTTCCTTAGTTCTTCTGAACCCCAGGGTCCTGGCAGTACTTCTGCAGCTAAGACCTCACTGGAGGCCAGTCTCTGTGCATGAAGCTGTATCCACTCTGCTGTTTGAATGACAGAGGGACTCAGGGATCCCCATCAAAGCCCACATCTCTCTGAATCCTTCTTGTATGGAGAGGCTGTGGATTAGGTGAAACTTGGGAGTGACCTCAGTAGTAAAAGGAAGTCTGATCTCAGCTCTACAGCCTCATCAATACCCTTACCCACACCCTCTCAAAAAGCTGCTTTAGTCTGGCTTCCAGGCTGTGTCATCTCAAGAGTCAGTGTCTTCTGGCTCAAAAATGCAAGACCAGGGAGTGTTCGGAGGGAATTAGAAGCTGCGTGGGTAAGTGGCTCTGCCCTCTCTGGCCTCTGTCTCTCATTCGGGCTTCGCTTAAGGGTCTGAACTGTGGCACGGATAAATGTTTTCTTCCAGTAATGCTGCATGTGCAGAGTGTTGGAGCTTGCCCAAGGAAAGCAAAGCAAGCTACCAGGACATAAGATCTTTTTACCAATTAATTATTCATAATATTATTAATAATAGGGATTTCATCTTCTCTAGTACTATTTGTATTATTCACCACTGGTTAGTGAAAATGACCAGTCATGGACGAGCACCAGTTCAGGGTCTGGCATTTGGGAACAGCCATAACCCCTGAAGTTCTCTTTCAGTGCTGGCATTCTGTGAGCCTAAGATAGATGGGGAGAGAATGGGGACCAGAGTGAAACCTACTGCAGTTGTCTTGGCATGAGGCCGTGTGGTCTGGCTTTGGCCGGGGGTCAGAGACCAGACCATGGACCTGAGGAAGGGAGTGAACCACTGTGCAGGTGTTTATCAAGCACCGCCCATGTCCTGGGAAGCAGCAGCCGGGCAGCGGTGAAGGAGTATTGGGTTTGGAGTTCAAGTGGCCGAGGTTTCACACCAGGTTGTTCACTTACTCTCTGCATGATCTTGGGCAATTCATTTCACGTATGCGCCTTAGTTTCCTGTTCATGAAATGGTATTGACAACAATATTTTGTATCAGAAGTTATTTGGTAAGTTGTAGGGTCCTGGTGGTAGGGATGTATTTTCAGATGATGATTAGGACAGAAGTTGATTTTTGGGCAAAAGGTTAGTGAGGTCTATTTTTCATATACTTATCTCTAGATGCAGTTAAGAGAGCTAAGAGTGAAGGGAAAAATCCACATGGTCTGAGGGTAGGCCCTTTTTTTTTTTTTTTTTTTTAACCGTGCTTAATCTTGATGGACAACTTGGGGAGTAGGTAGTAGTATTTGTGTTTGAGCTTGTGGGAACAGGCTAGGAGTGAGTGCTAGAGCAGGGCATCTAACTCAAGTCTAACTCAAGCCTGTGCCCTTTCCACAGCAGCTCACAGAGCCAGGGTTGTGGAGAGTGGAGGAATCAGGCGGAGAGTAAATCCATCCTCTGATGCCCCAAGCAACTGTTTAGAGAGCAGTTTCACTTGCACTGTTATTAGTAGCTTATAGGGTACTGTCTTCAGTAACCAGCATTCTCAGGATGATGGCTGTAAGAGGAGAGGTCTTTAGACCTCAGAAGAGGTCTAAAAATACTAGCATGGTACCCATCAGTTCCTGCTGGAGTTGACCGAGGACATTCATTCATTCAGCAAATATTTATTGAAAATTTGTTTTATTTCAAGTACTTGGTTAAATGCTGGGAGTATAGCGGTAAACCAGAGTCCCTGTCCTCAAGCAGCTCATATTCTAGAAGAGGGACAGAAATAAAGTCACAGTACTCTGTAGGTAGGATGGAAATTCAGTTCCTTCTGGAAATATGCCCGGGTTAGGGGAGAGGAGTCAGGAGGAGGTGACATGTAGGCTGGGGGCTGATGGAGGTAAGCACTCAGTGGGGTGGATGGACTGGCTTGGGAAGAGGTCTGGCAATCCAAGGAAAGGAGGCCTCCGTGGGGCTGCAAGTAGAGCATGGTGCGAGCCTAGAATGTGAGAAAGCAGTTCTAGTTCAGTCTAAAAGCACCTTTGGAGGCCCTTTTGCGTATTCAGTACCATTCATTATGGGAATTTCCTTTTTGGACATCATGGGATGGAGCCTTAGCCCCAGTCCTAGAAAAGCCAGAAGCTTCTGTCGCCCCTGTTCTGACCATCGCACCTCAGGGCCTGGACCTGAGAACCCAGTGACAACAGGCTTGGCGTGCTTCTGTGGCTGCAGTGTCCTCCCTGGGCCCAAGGAGAAGCCCTCCTCATTTCAGTCCTCTCAGGACCAGACTAGACAATGTCCCGGAGCGCAAGGCAGAGAATGAACCCCTCTTGTCCAGGAGGGTGGGACGGAACCCCGGGTGGGGGCTCCTCCTTCTCTTTGGTGGGCGTGTGACTCACAGGTGGTGACATCAGCCATGACTTCATTCACCCAGAGGAGAGGCTGGCTGCAGACCGCGAGTGGGGCTCTGCCTTCTGCCCGTCCTTCTCCACGTTATGTCTCATTGTCGGGACCTTGTCATGGTCCTGCTCTTGTTTTCCACACGTCTTTTTCATTTTGCTCTTTTTCTGTCATTCTCACTTTATTCCCTTCTCATGTTTAAACTATTCTTTCTCTTCACCCCGTCTTCCCTTTCTCTCTCTGTTCATCTTTTGCTTTTGTCTTTTTCTTCTCATTTCTTCGCCACTTCTCTCTTCTACTTAATCTTTGTTTCCTTTTCTTTCTCACTCGTCTTCTCTTTTGCCTCCTTTTTCCTTTCTTTCTTCCTTTTCCTCTGGTCTGTCTCTTTCTTCTGTGTCAGAAATGTGTATGGAAACTGGTCCTCCTGCCTTCCACCTCTTCTCCCCTCCAGACTTCCCACCATGTTTTTTCTGTCCTAACCTTCCTAAAACTGGAGTGACAAATCACCCCCTGCTCAGACCTCAAGATCCCCCCATTCTCTTGTGGCCTGTCTAATGAATTCAGATTTGCTTCCTACTCCACTTCAGTGCACATCTCTCAGGCTGACATTCTCAGGGCTCCTTTTCCATGGCCAGGGAAGCAGGTGCTGCTTCTTCCTGCACTTTTGTTCAGGCCCGTTGCCTCAGCTGGATTGCCCTCCATCCCATCTTCCTTAGTCTTTGCCTTCCCTCCACAGCAAGGTCAGGCACTCCCTCCCAAGTAATACGTTTCTTCTGCTGCCTGCCTACAACAGTGCCTTTCTTTCATGACCATGCAGCATTCTTAGTTTATAAATCAGATATTTTCAAACTTGAATTATTCTGTGCTACTTCTGTATCACGGCTGGGTGTTTCCTATGCAGACTCTTTGCTATACCTCACCAATAAGCAACCTGAGGATTAGGACCAGTATATTCCTGCCTTTCATCTATGGTTACCTTCATATGTAGCACACACCTGGCCACAAACCAAGACTGATAGACAAATTATTGCATGGTCAATAAGTATTGCATTTAAGAAATAGTTATTTCATGTTAACTGTAGGGCTACAGGTGAGTTAATTATGGTCCTTCCTTAAAAGGACCTAAGAGTCTAATAGGGAAGATGGATAGGCCCCATATAATTTGAGAAGAGTAAGGATTGTGGGGGAAACTAACATTTACTGGGGATGTGCCAGGATGAGCATTGTAATGTGCATAACCTCACTGAATTGAATCCTACTATCAATATAATGAGTTAAACATTGCTGTCAGTGAACAAAGGGAAACCCAGAGATATTAGGTGACGACTGGCCAGGAGTAATGTAATTACCAAGTAGGAGAACCACGGTGTTTTCTTTTTTTTTTTTAATTTTATTATTTTAAAAAATTTATTTGCTTTACAATTTTGGGTTAATTTCTGCTGTACTCCATAGTGATTCAGTTATACATACACACACACACACACACACACACACACACACATATATACACATACACATATAGACATTCTTTTTCATATTATTTTCCATTATGGTTTATCACAGGATATTGAATATAGTTCCCAGTGCTATACAGTAGGATCTTGTTTATCCATTCTCTATATGATAGTTTGCCTCTGCTAATCCCAAACTCCCAGTCTATCCCTCTTCCACCCCCTCTCCTTTGGCAACCACAAGTCTGTTTTCTGTGTCTGTGAGTCTGTTTGTTTTGTAGATAAGTTCATTTGTGTCATATTTTAGATCCACATATAAGTGATATCATATGGTATTTGTTGTTCTCTGACTTACTTTACTTAGTATGATAATCTCTAGGTCCATCCATGTTGCTGCAAATGGCATCATTTCATTTTTTTTATGGCTGAGTAATATTCTATTGTATATGTGTACCACATCTTCTTTATCCATTCATCTTTTGATGGACATTTAGGTTGTTTCCATGTCTTGGCTATTGTGAATAGTGCTGCTGGGAACATAGGGGTGCATGTATCTTTTTGTTTTGTGTTTGTTTGTTTTTTCTCTCCAAGCATGTATAATGCTCATGATAAAAGCAGTAAAACCATCACACACACACCTTGGAAACATTATGCTAAGTGAAAGAAGCTGGTCACCAAAATACCACTTTTTCCATTTACATGAAATGTCCAGAATAGGGAAATCCATAGAGATAGAAAGATTAGTAGATTAAGGACTGTGGGCGTCAGGGGAAATGAGTAATAGGTTTCTTGTAAGGTGAGGAGTTGGCACTAAAGTCATGGTGATGGTTGCACAACTCGGTGAATATACTAAAACCTGTTTAATTGTACACTTTAAATGGATAAAATGTATGGCGTGAATTATAGTTTCATTCAGATGTATGACCAGGAGTGGGATTGCTGGGTCATATGGTAGCTCTATTTTTATTTTTTTTAAGGAACCTCCATACTGTTTTCCATAGTGGCTGTACCAATTTACATTCCCACCAACAGTATAGGAGGGCTCCCTTAGGAGAACCAAGGTTTGAACTGACGTGTGTCAGTCTCCAAAGCCCCAGCTCCTTCCTGAAGATGGAAACGTGGCAGGACTGACATTCTAACTAATGAGAACAATCATTTAAGACGTGCTTACTCTGAGCCAGATGGTGTTCTGAACACTTCACATACACTTGCTCGTTGTTCTCTCAACAGCTCTGTGGTGAAGGTAGTACTATTGTCCTCTGCAATTCTCATAGGACAGGGAAGGAGAAGTGAAGAGTAGTTCAGTTGCTTTCTGAAGGCCACACAGCTGTGATGTATTAGAGCCAGGATATGCACCCTTGCAGTCTGACTCTGGAGAAGAGGCAGTGGAGTGTGCAAAGGCACCTCGGTGTAGAGTAGCACATTGTGTTACTAGAACTACCGTTGCATCAGTCAGATTGAGGAATCAGACGGGGGAGGGGAGGGGTGCTGAAACGCAAAGGTGTTGAGAGGTGAGGCTAAATGGAAGCCTGGAGCCAGGTCACAAAAACCTTACAGTGTTCAGTGCCCTATACGAGGACCCTTCACAAAAGGTGCAGAAGTGTTCCTTAGAAAGGGATGTTTTCTGTGACATTGGACTGTTACACATCCATCATACGGAAGAGTTTATGAAGTTCTGCTCTTCTACTAGTTGAGTAGTGAAGGGATTTCTCATTCGTGGACCTTGTCTGTGCCCTGCAGGAAGTGACAGTGGTATAAATAAAGAAGGAGATATATATACACATATATACATACCCAGATGAGCCCCCAAGAAGTGCCAAATGGGACCGTAAAGTACACCCATCCTTTATGTGTTGGGGGTAAGCAAAGTTTGGGTTGAAGAAAATTGGGGAGAGAAAGAGGAGGGCCACCACTGGGAGCCAGCCTGGACTGGACACCAGGTTGTCCTCAGATGTCCCAGAGCACTCGACATTTGATGGAGCACTTTTCCCACCTCAGCCCCCTCTCCAGTACGCTTGGCAGACGTTCAGCCTGGTGCTGCACTGACGCAGGAGTCCCAGCCAGGAAGTGAATGAATCCATTTTCCAATTAAAGTGAAACTTCTCCAAAGGACCTGCTCACCCCAAGAAGAGAAATTTATCTTCCTGGCAGTCTGGCTTGGCTAGGATATGTCTCTGCCCCTAAGACAGATGGTGAAAAGCCATTAACTTGAATGAGAAAAGAGAAACTAGGACAGTCCTTATTCACAACCTCATTCACTTATCCATTCATTTCTTATTTCCATTTACATAAACTCCTATTTAGCTTGCACATCTCTGCTCATTCATTTATTTGTTCATTCATTCACCTGATGTTATTCATCGTCTATAGATCAGATACAATGCGAGGTCCTAGGAACAGAGAGACTGAACAAAAACACAGTCCCTGACTCTTAGAGATTTCAGTTTAGGGAGAGAGATAGACATGTGAACAGATGATGGGAAGTGCTATGATGGGGCTATTCACTGAGTATTATGGGGGCATAGCACAGAACACCCTACTCAGCTTAGGGGAATCAGAGAAGATGTCATGGAGTGCGTAACACTTGAGTCCTAAATGATGAGCACATGTTGGCCAGGTGAGAGAGGGAGGGTATCCAGATAAGGAACACTATGAATAAAGATGTAATGGTGAGAAAAAGGACAATGTACGTGATTTTAGTGCAGTATCTCAGATCTGTCAGAGATGAAGCTGGCAAGTAAGACATGGTTTGTACATGCCATGTTAATAAATTTAACCTTTAACTCCAAAGGTAGTAGAAAACTTTGAAGGGTGCAAAGGGTACTAGATTGAAAGCTCCCTATGGGTGGGGCTGTGTCTGCTGTTTGCTCTCATTTCCCTTGCACTGAGCACAGTACCTGACATGTAGAGGATACCAAATAAATAATGAATGAATGATTTATATAGTCAAATATGCATTTTACATAGGCCATTATATTCTAACTGGCTGTGTAGAGGGTGGGAATTGAGGGGGTTAAAATTTGAAAGAGGCTGTATCAGTTAGGGTGGTGACAAACCACCTCAACACTTGATGGAGTAAAAAAGCAACCATTTATTTACCTCGTAATTATGCAGGTTACTAATTAGGGATGAGCTAAGCTAAATGGATTTTCTTGTCTCTGCTGAATGCGTTCAGGAGTCTCCGGAGGGCTGCTGGGTTTCCTGATCTTAGCTCTGTTAGGCTGTCTTGAATGTGTGGAGCCTTGGCCGGGACGGTTGGTTTTTGCTCCACGTGTCCTCTCATCCTCCAGCAGGTCAGCCTGAGCTGCCTCATGTGGCAGCTCTGCATTCCAAGAAGACAAGAGCAAGGTCTTCAAGAGCTCAGTTCAGAAGTAACACAGTGGTGTTTCTGCTTCATTGCGTTGGTCAAGCCAGGTTCTAAGCCCAGCCCCAGTTCAAGTGGTGGAGAAACAGATTCACCTCTTTTTTTTTTTTTTTTTAATTGAAGTATAGTTGATTTACAATGTTGTGTTAAATTCTGCTGTACAGCAAAGTGATTCAGTTATACATATATATAGATATACACGTTCTTTTTTTATATTCTTTTCCATCATGGTTTATCGTAGGATATTGAATATAGTTCTCTGTGCTATACAGTAGGACCTTGTTGTTTATCCATTCTGTATATAATAGTTTGCATCTGCTAACCCCAAACTCCCACTCCAGCCCTCCTTCAACCCCCTCCCCCTTTGGCAACCACAAGTCTGTTCTCTATGTCTGCGAGTCTGTTTCTGTTTTATAGATAGGTTCATTTGTGTCATATTTTAGTTTCCACATATAAGTGATATTATATGGTATTTGTCTTTCTCTTTCTGACTTACTTCACTTAGTATGATAATCTCTAGTTGCATCCATGTTGCTGCAAATGGCATTATTTAGTTCTTTTTTTTTTAAGGCTGATTAGTATTCCATTGTATATGTGTACCACATCTTCTTTATCCATTCATCTGTCGATGAATATTTAGGTTGTTTGCCATGTCTTGGCTGTTGTGAATAGAGCTGTTATGAACATAGGGGTGCATGTATCTTTTTGAATTATAGTTTTTTCTGGATATATGCCCAGGATTGGGATTGCTGGATCATATGGTAATTCTATTTTTAGTTTTCTGAGGAACCTCCATACTGTTTTCCATAGTGGCTGCACCAACTTACATTCTCACCAACAGTGTAGGAGGGTTCCCTTTTCTCCACACCCTCTCCAGCCTTTGTTATTTGTAGAGTTTTTGATGATAGCCATTCTGACTGGTGTGAGGTGGCACCTCATTGTAGTTTTGATTTACATTTCTCTAGATTCACCTCTTAATGCAAGGAGCTACAGAGTCATACTGCAAAGGGCATGAATACAGGGTTGGGGAGAATTCTGGCCACTTTTGTGATATACCACAGATAGGATAGCAATGATGCAGGTGATAGGATGTGATGGACTGAAAATAGGATAGTGAAGATGTGGTGTGATGGGTAATTTTATGTGTCAACTTGACTGGGCCACAGGGTGACACTTGTTCAAACATTATTCTGAGTGTGTCTATGAGGGTGTATCTGGATGAGATTAATATTTGAATTGGTCAGCTGAGTAAAGCAGATTCTCCTCCCTAATGTGGGTGAGCCCCATCTAATCAATTGAAGACCTGAATAGAATAAAAAGGCTGAGAAAGAGGGAACTCCTCCTACCTGACTGCCTTGAGCTGGAAATTGGTCTTTTCCTTTCTTTGACTGAAACCTTGGCTCTTCTTGGGTCTTGAGCCTGTTGGCCTTTGGACTAGAAATTACACCATCAGTTCTCCTGGTTCTCAGGCCTTTGGACTCAGATTGGAGCCCCTGGGTCTCCAGCTTGCCAACTGCAGATCTTGGGACTTGTCAGCTTCTATAATCGTGTGAGCCAATCCTGATAATAAATATACATATATGAAGAAATATACAAATGTACATAGATGTCATATATATGAAGGAGATATATCTAGGATATATAAGATATACATATTATAAGATATATATTATATATATAAGGTATATATATATTACATAAGATATATATATGTAGTCTCCTATTGGTTCTATTTCTTTGGAGAACCCTGACTAATACAGGGGGGTGAAGAGGTGGGAACCTCTTCATGGATTAATTGGGAGTTTAAATTAGAAGGATGATTGGATGTAAGCAGTGAGAGAGAAGGAGAAGATGACTCCTTGGGTAACTGGATCCCCTGACATAGAAAACCAAGGAGGAGGAAAACATCTGGGGAAAATAACAGATTCTGTTATGGACGTGTCGAGTTAGAGGTGCAGTGGCACATCCAGGAGACGTGTTTCAGGAGAGTTTAGAGTTTGAGATCGTGCATGTTACTCAGCTAGTAGTTGGTTGGAACCTTGGGAATAATTAAAATTGTCCAGGAAGCATGTGAAAAGTGAGAAGAGCATTTGGATGAGTCAAGAACATCTATCTGCATTTAAAGGGAAAGTAAGGAAAAGGAGCTCAGGAAGGAGATAGAATAGCAATGATGAGAAGGGCATGAAGGGATCCAAGAGAGTGAGGTGGTAAGGAAGACCTCCTCACTTCTCTGTTTGTCCAAGTCTCCCACTTTATTTCACGTCTGCTCCAAGACCTTACCCAGTCCAAAGCCCTCTCTTCTCTTAGAACCCTCCCTTCCACAGACAGTACCACCCACTAGGAACTGTGTTATCTAGGTTTACCATGGCATCCTTCTCTCCTCCTTCTGCATTTTATTGTGCTTTAGGGAGGCAGACCCCTGGCCTAGCACTGGGCTGGGCATTAGAGATGTACATTTTAGTCTGTCTTTCCACTTATGTGTTGTGTAACCTTGGGACAGTTGTGATCCCTTTCTGGGTTTTACTTTCTTAACCTGCAAGGTGAGGTTTATAATTTCTTACCTTTCCCTTATTCTTTGCCTTAAAGAATTATACAGGTCAGATGAGATCATGCATGTCAAAGCGCTTTGAAACACGTGAAGCTCTGCAGTAGTAATTAGAGTGAAATCTGTTGACTTATCAGGCACTCCACATTATTTCATTTAACCCTCTCAACGTCCTTTGAGGTGGATGCTAGTAATGTGGCGTTTGAGGAAACTGGGGCTTAGAGAAATTAATTTGCCTAAAGCTACACAGCTGGGAAGTGGTGAGGACAGTAATCAAACTCAGGTCTGCCTGACTCCAAAGTTCTTAGGGCCCACATACCAAAGCCTTGTTTTCCTAATGCATGTGGTGGTATCACATTCCTGGGCAAAGTCAGCTTTGCAGAATACGATCCGTTTTCATGCAAATGATAACATTTTTATGGTTGGAAAATCTGCTCTAGTGTGGATTATAAACTTACCTTTCTGTACAACAGTAGAGCTTCAGGGGAGGTGTGGGGGGAAGATGCATATATGTATCCAGTTCTTGAAAATTAAATAATTTAAATTATACAATGGAATTCTTTCATTTTATAAATAAATTCTGTGAAGGTACAGTTAAACAAAACCTTCTCTAAAGGGGGTGATCTACCTTGTCATTTTAGAGTTTTGTTTTTTGGGTGTCATTCTCAGCAGTGGCATAAATATTTATTCTACTTGACCTTTAGGCTTCAGCTCAAATCTATCCTCCATGAAGTCTTTTTTGGCCACCCAGACCCCAAAGCCCTTTCCCTTCTCTGAACCCTGTTTGTGATTACTCATTAGAGGCAGATATACGGCCACACAAAAAATATTATGAGAAAGTTATGAGGCTGACTCACCAAACCTTGGTATCAGGCTCATTACATTATCATCATACATCATCTTGTTAATTACCATTTCCTTTGCACACATCTTTCTCCAGCTTCATTGTAATTTTACTTTAAAAGAGTTTGACTTTAAGTTTCTTTATACCTCCTGAAACTTTTTGCATTTAAAAAAGTTAGCGGCTTTTTGCCCTCCAGGAGTTTGAAATTTTGAGATGGACTTAGGCACGTGAATATATAATAAGGACACAGCAAGGGATGGAGGGATTCACTGAAAAGGTGATATTTGAGCTGCATTTGAAAATCGAAGGTAGAAGTGTGGTCATGAGAGAAGATGGGAAAGTCAGTCCAAGTAGAGGCATCAGCCTCAACAGAGTCAGGGAGATATGAAAGAGTACAGTGCGTTTGGGGAAGAGAAAGAAATGAGGTGAGATCAGGGTGGGGAGTGATGAAGACAGGGATGATGGGCAGTGAGCCAAGAAGGAGTCATACAAATAATGGCCAAGTTGGAGCTAAGTTACGTGTCCTGAGAGCCATGCCAAGGAGATAAAATGTGATTCTAAGCCGCAAGGAACTGTCGAACCATTTTAAACAAAGAAACGTCATGGTAAGTTTTAAGTTTTTAGAAAGATGTCACTGGTAGCACAAACCTCTCAGCCTATCTGTCTGACTTAAAATATCTCCAGTGTTTGGTCTTTTTCTCTGTGGATGGGAGTATGAAACACAGTTATTTCATTCATTCTGGGAAGTTTCTGTTTGGGGATTAATGACCCAGTCCGTGTTTTCAGCATCATTTTTTTTTTTTTTTTTAAAGAATGAAGTTGAGAATTAAATTTCTTCATGAAACATCTCTCCTTTCTGGGCCATCAGCCTGTGCCCTAATTCTCAGTCTTGAATATAGAGTGAGGATAAGGTTTTGCTTTTTTAAGGGCCGTTGTGCTGGAAAACAACATCGTGAGTATTTGGGATGTTCTGGCAGGACCATTTACTGGGAGGGAATTAGGGAGCTCTGTTCTTCCCTTTCATTCACTGCACACAGCAGGGAGCCCAGATAGAATCCCACTGCAAGTCATAACAAAATACTTAGTTGATCCTTTTTTAATTGGTCATCCCTACTTTCCCATGCTGCTCCTAGACCCTCGCATCTCCCAACATACATTGCAGTGTCTGCTTCATTTTACCCCCAAGTTCCCTTGGCATCTAGAAGCCAGCAGAGACCTCACTGCCTCCCTGGACATGGCAGTGAGAAGGAAAGGGAGAAAGCCCCATCTCTCTGCCCCAGGCTGGTCGGGTGGCTGCTGCCCGGCCTTGAACCTTGGATACGCTGCTCCACCTCCGCCCTCTGCCAAGACCCGCAGCTGTGTGTGCTTTGCGTGTGGTTTTATGAAGTAATAGATGATTAAAAAAGAGATTTGTTCTCTTTGGTGGCTTTCAAGCCTGAGGGATTGCTTAGCTCAAAGGATTGTTATTGGAATGCAGAAGCCTTTATTGCCAAGTCATACACCCCAATCACTGCTGATTTCTTTTTTTTTCTTGAAAAGACTACTTTTTGTTAGTTGCTTGGTAACTGGAGGAGAGGCTTAACTCCTTCGGCACAGAGAGCTCCTAGTTTGAACTGGATTCAGCACCCACACGCTGAGATGCGCCTAAAGTTGGCTTGTGTTGGGGACCTGCTCTGTGTTTGCTCTAGCCCGTGTACCATTTGTGCATGGAGGTTGTTGTGAGGGATGTAGAAGTTAAGTGAGTTGCCCAGAATTGAAAGTGAAATCTCTGAAATTTAATAAAACATTTAAAAAAATGTGTTTTGGAGCGCTTTTCTTTTTTTTTTTTCTTCTGTAAAGAATGGTAATAGCTTCCATCATGATGCTGCCAAAAGGCCAAAACCCACAGCTCTGCTAGATCTGGGAGCCTCAGGGTGGTGACTGTGGCCTGGGAAGGAAGGAACACTCACTTTAGAGTGGGAAGCCCCATGTGGCTTTGGGTTGAGGCCTTGTCATCCGAACCTCAGTTTCTACATCCTTCACCTGCAGACTGTTGTGTATCACCTACAACCTCTGAACCATCCTGAGAATCCAATGAGATGAGGAACATGGGGGCACTGTTGTAAGCTGTGGAAGAATCTAAGAGGGCAGTCGCTGTGCCTGATGCAGGCCCAGTGGTTCCAAGGATAGAATTAATTCAGTAAGATTGAGGCCCTTGGCTGAGACTCTGCTGGTTGGGGAGAGGCAGGGATGGAGAGATTTTCTCATAGAACTGGATTAAGAATCCATGCACGGGGGCCAATAGGCCCTTGGCCAATTTGGCATTTGATGACTAAGCACTTGTGAATCATGTAGCCCAACCTTAGAACACCATGGGAACCTCATAGGTAGTGTCAGCATTTCCAAGTAAGGGATCTGGCTTCTGGAGACATCGCTCTCATCCAGGCAAACGCTTTCCCCCTCTCCTTTGCTGGCTAAGCTGCAGACTTTGCTTTTGTGGAGAAGGCAGGGAATACTACTGCTGTCTTCTCCCCCAAGACCACATGTGTTTTTAAGGATACCTCACACTCCTAATATGATGCCATTTCTGGTTACTCATTCTATGGAGAGTTTGAGCCAGGGTCTCTGGCTTTGCTCGGTGAAGCCGGCGTTATCTCAAGAAAAGATGGCGCCGCCAGGCTGCTTTGTCCCTCCTGCCCCCGATGTGTCTCTTTCTGGCCAGAGGCCTGATGCTGTCTCTGAGACATTCTGCCTGGGTTCCATTGTCCACAGAGGCTGTCTGCGTGGCTACAGGCTGAAAGCTCTCATTTTGCAAGGTCTGTAATGACTGTATACAAGATCTAACAGAAGCAGTTATTTTCTGAGTTGAGGAAGACTGCTTGGCTTTGGCTGGTAGCACTGATTGTTGCTGCAGTGGTTTCGTGGTTTATTTCTGATTGGCCTTGAATTTCTGAAGTCTTTAGAAGGAGGATGCCTTTTCTCCCTGAGAGCTGATCACCGAAACCACGGAGCACATGGAAAGAGATTTGGGGGACTACCCAGAAGACATACTAGTAGCTTGACTCATAGTTTCAAAGGCTACCATTTTCTGACTGATCTATTAGCATATAAAGATGCTGCTAGTTCAGAGCTACGTTTGGCATATTTAGTCAACTTTAAGTGTTGTTTTGTTTAACATTAAGACGTATGGGTGTTCAAAGGAAAGTTTAGCCCTTTCTAGATGTAAGCGCTCAACCAAATGCTTAGGAATTTAAAACAAACAACCAACAACAACAACAGAAGATGGGCTTAACACTGCCTTTTACATCTGAGCCCTTTTGATGTTATTATTGTTTTAATGGGACCCTGTTCCTGGGTTAATACTCAGTTTCTCTGCTGTGCGTGGATGTCTGTGTCCAGAGAGCGGTGATAGGGGAAGAGAAAATAGGAAGAACTCATAGAATTTGAGGGCAAATATAGATAAAGACTAGTTGTATGTCTATAAAATAGACAGAACAGCACTCAGGACTTTTGTGTTGTTCTAAGGAGGTAACACATGTGGAAACCCTTTGTAAACTCTGAAGCGCCTCTCACCTGAGAGAGATTGGAAGGTGAAACTGAGCAGTTTGTCTAGTTGTTCAACGCATCGAATGTCTGCTCTGTGTCACCTGCTAGCAGATACTAGAATATGTCTCTTTTGGATCTTCTGTCTTGTTGCCTTTAGGTTCCCAAAGATACCCATGTACTTAGGATACATTCCTTTTTGTTGTAGCCTCTTGGGGAGGGAATAATTGAAACCAGGACATGGAGAGTTGCCTGGGTGGTAGGAAACCTTTCTTGCTGCTGCTTCTGTCTGTATTGATCTTCTCTTTATGAAGTCCTACTTCTCCAGGTCCTTGGCAAAAAAATGGCCACTTCACAGTTTCCAAGTTTATCTCACCTCCAGTTCCACTCAAAGGCAGAAGTTAAATGACTCCATTTGGATCCTGATTCTAAATTCCTGGGAGAAGGAATCTGATTGGCCCAGTTAGGTCACATGTCCACCTCTAGTCCAGTTAAGTGTGTCAGGGGGACTGGAGTCATGTGATTTCTACCTCACAACTAAGGGTCCAGTCCTGTGCTGGGGAGGAGAAAAGACAGTTGTGGGATGTTATGGTGCATAAAACTGACAAGGTCCTTGACCTCACTGAGCTTACAATCTAGCAGAAGAGAAGGACATTATACAGATACTTTTGGGGTGATATGGGTTATATGACAGCCAGACCTCACCTGAGGAGGAGATCCTGAAAGACCTCCCCAGGGAAGGATGGGTTGGGTTAACCAAAGTGGGCAGAGCAACAGGGTGGTGGGTGAGGAAGGAGTGTTCTGGACAGAGGTGGCAGAGGAAGGAAAAAGCCCTGTGGCAGGAAAAAGAATCTGACCACATTGGCAGTGTGGAAGAAATTGGAAGCAACAAATGTTTAAAAAGTTATAAGAATAGCTTGATTCCATACCGTTCTCTCTGGCTTAGATTGGAAGTTCTTTGTGGGCAGGGACTATCATTCCTGTTGCCTTTGGAACCAGTTAGCCTGGGGAGACTTTTTCATGGCAGGACACATTGCATTTCATTGGGTAATTTCTTAGTGTGGTTTTTCTCCCCAGTTCACAGCTGTTCAGCTTTGAAATCTTTTTATATGTCTTGAAGTGTATCCTCTTGCCCTTCACTGGGAAGATGGATTGCATACCCTTGCAGAATGTACTTCCTTCTGCTCCAGGTTGGCAAAGAGGAATAAAAGGGAAATTATAGTCATTTTTGGAAGGATCAATAATTGCCAATTTTTCTTTCCTGTATAGTACTGCTTTTATATCACTCACCATTCCCAGCCCCTGAACAGATGTTTTATTGGGCATTGGTTGGCTATGCTTTTGTTTTGAAAATTTTGAAACATTATTGAAAGAGGAGAGGGGGAGAAGAAATAGCCCATAATTGATTCTAATATGTATTTCATTTGGCAGAACTTGAGAGAGACTTGCTGGGATAAGGCGGGACACTTCTTTGATCTCCCAGACTTCTTATCGTGGAAGGCAACAGGTGTCACAGCACGGTATGTTAATTACAAGTTGGATTTTATTTGTGTTCATCCATTCTCGGGTGTCTGTATGTATGTATGTGTGTGTGTATATATATATATATATATATATATATATATATTGCTTTCTTAACTCGCTTTGACTGGATGTACTGTTTGTACATCTGCATGCGATTTTGCATACTTGAAACATCTTGAATCCATCTTCCACCTCCACTGCACATGCCCAAACACCATTGTTCCTATGAGGCCTGGAATGTGGGTATCCCAGGTGAAGACCATTCATTAAAATTGGACACATTTAAAGGAGCCGTGAATAGTCCATTGTGAAATGTGACTGTTTTTCCAAAGGCACTTTTTACATGATGAATAAAAGAAACATTTTTTGGCCCCTAAAATTAAGGCAAGAGTTATGTTTTTCAAGGAAGGTGATTTTAACTTTTATAACTAGATGGGTGTGTTAATGAAGCTATTTTGCTTTTTATATCAACGTACCTGAATCATCCCAGAGTGTAGAAGTATGCATGTTGAAGTCAGCAGTATTTCCCAAGAAATTACAAATGTTATAAATAAGTTATGTGCTGCACGTCAGAGACAATTTTAATACTCATGGAGTGTGCTTGTGGCTGCTACAATGGATGTGTGTGCAGATGTGCATATATATGGACAGATTGGACATGTACTCTCAAAGCATGCAAAGCTGTTGTCATCTTGACCTCAGATTTCAGGGGATGCACAAGGGGAGGGGGCCGTAGGGCAGGGAGGGGTCTTCTTATCTTGAAAATGATGTAGAATTGCATATGAGAAAGGGGATCGTTTCCCAGAGGACCGATAAACCTGCATGAGTATGTATATATTTAGGTATATCTTAAAGTCATCTCTTTGAGAGAGGGCTAAATCCTCCTTATATTCCCTTTTATTTAAACTCATGAGAAGCTGGGAATGGGAGTACCATTTTCCCTGTGTTCTTTCTGTCTGTCTCGTTTTGTATGATTGGGACTTTCCTTGTAGAGAGTTGATGAGAGTGTGATAGTTCATTTGGCAGCAGGGGCTTCCAGAAAGGAGATAGTAGAAGACATCTTTCACAAGCACATGATTCATCTTGTTGATTATTCTCCCCTCCCACTAATGAAATGCTAGGGTGGAGGGGATTCACATGCATATTAAAATGGCCTCAGTAAACCTCAGGTACTCATCCCTCTCTGGGGAGAGGGCTCTGGAGCAGTGGTCTGAACTTTAATCCAGAAGGTGCAGTTAGTCACCATTATATTGTTATCATCAGTGGGGAGGGGGTTGTTTGGGTGAAGATCTCATCTGGACATTCCTCTTTTGGTGTGATATTAATTGTCCAGAGTTATTTCTGGAAGGACCTTTCTCTAGTTTTTTTCCCTATCTTTGTGCAGTAGTGAAGGAAATGTTTTGATTATTTTAGCCAAATGGACCTAGGAGTCAAAGCAGTGCTAATAGTGTGGGTATCGGTAACAATCCGTTGGCCCACAAGCCTTGAGCACTCAAAAGAAGAACTACAGAGGGAGGAGGACCTTGATTTTCCTTCTCTTTTTCCTTGGGTGTTGATCAGTCCAGCTCATTGATGTCCTCCCTGGTTTTTTCTGATGGTGCTAGATAGTCCACACCCCCATTTCCAAGTGTCTAATGCCGTATTAAGACACCAAGAAGCCAGCTTTTTGAAGCTAGCTCTGGCTCAGATAGATTTAAATGCATTGCCTTGCTTATCCACTGTGGAGTTACAACATGACTTATCCTCAATTCTGCCACACAAGAGTTTGGTGACCTTAGGAGTGGCCTTAACCTTCTTTGAATCTCACTTTCCTTATCTATAAAATGGGGATCGTGATACCAAACTAGCCTGATTATAGGAATCAGCCGAATCATTTACTCAAAGCCCAGATCCTCAGGGCTTCCAGTTTTAAGCCCACTGAACCAGAATCCCTATGGGATACCTGGGAATTTGTGTGATTAACAAGTGCCCCAGGTGGTTATATGGTCAGGTAAGTTGGGACAACATTGCCTTACAGAGTATACGTGAAAGTAATATGTAAGGTGGTCCATACCTGTGAAGGATTGGACGTATTTTGAAAGGTCGGATGGATTTGGTAAATTTAAAGATGGACAGCTTCTCATTGGCCTATCAGAACATGCTTGGTGGCTTCCATTGCCCACCTGTGACAATCTGAAATCCTGAGGAAGCAGAAAGTTTAGTGCTCAGAAATGATTTATTGACTGTCCAATCATCCCTGCCATTTTTTATTGGCTGAGACACTCATGACTTATTCTACTTTCCTTAGTATGAATTTGCAGTCCCCTCCCCGCCCCTTGCCCATACTCGCCAGCACCTTCAGAGGCCTCCCTTCCAGCTTCGCTGTCCTGGAGAGCTGAGTCTGTGGACCTTGGCCACCAGGCACCAAGTTCCTCTTGTAAAGATGGTTGCCCTCTCCCAGGCACACCTCTTTCTTACATCTGTCTTTCTTCTCTGTTGTTTCCTCAATCTCTTCATTCTTTCTTCTCTATTTCAACCTGCATGATCAGGCAAAACAAGTAATCTCAGAGCTTTCTCAATTATAAATATAATTGGGGTAACGACAATACTTACTCCATGGGGTTATTGTATGGACTGACTGAGTGAGGTGACAGAAGAACTTCCAACACAGCACTGAGAAAGTTTTTGAAGGAATTAGCTATTTTATTTTTCTATAAATTTATTTATTTATTTATTTTTGGCTGCGTTGGGTCTTTGTTGCTGCACGCGGGCTTTTCTCTTGTCGCGGCGAGCGGGGGCTACTCTTCGTTGCGGTGCGCGGGCTTCTCATTGGGTGGCTTCTCTTGTTGCAGAGCACGGGCTCTAGGTGTGCAGGCTTCAGTAGTTGTGGCACTCAGGCTCAGTAGTTGTGGCTCGCGGGCTCTAGAGCGCAGGCTCAGTAGTTGTGGCACACGGGCTTAGTTGCTCTGCAGCATGTGGGATCTTTCTGGACCTGGGCTCGAACCCGTGTCCCCTGCATCGGCAGGTGGATTCTTAACCACTGCACCACCAGGGAAGCCCTAGCTATTTTATTTAGTTTCCTTACTCTATCAATTTTGGCAGGGAGTCTTTGCATTAAGTTTCTGGCATAGCGGAAAGAGGGAAATCCTTGTAGTCAGATTGACCTGGGTTCAATGTCTCTGCTATGTACTGTCTGTGTGAAGCTGGAGTAAATTACCCCCTCCCCCTCCCCCACCCCCCACCCAAATTCAGGTCCTCATCTGGCCTTCCTGTCAGGGTTAGAGGTACTGTGGATAAAATGTGTAGCACATAGTATTTAAACAATTCACAGTTCTTTTAATGAAAAATCCCCATTGTCTTTCCATCTTCTAGAATGAGGAAGATGAGGGTCTGAGTTTGAATGTACGAATGCCAAAAAAACTCTGGACAGTGGAACATGAACTTGGCATCCTCTGGGCCAAGGAGAGGTTCAGATTTGGTGTTTATCTGGCTCTTATTGTGATTGTTTTGGGAGGCTTTGGGGAAATGGGTGCCAAAAAGGCTAGAGGGTGTTTTTTTTCCCTTTCTTTTTTTCTTTTTATTATTCTAGTGGAGTCATGGCTAAAAAAGTGATCAGATTTCACCTTGTCTTAAGCCTTCAGACTTGTTTTTGGCAGTGACAGTGTGTAAGAAGTCTTCCTCCTCCTCCTCTTATCTGTTTTTCTCTCTTCTCCTGCTTTCCCCTCCCCCCCCCCCCCGCTTTATTTATTGTTCTTATCTTCTAAAATATGGCAGCTACTCTTGTTTTTCTGGGTCACTGAGAAAATCACCACTTTGGCCTATGATTAATTTGTAATTCAGCTCCATTCTTTTCATTATATTGATGAAAATAATTATTGCTATTTTTTAAAATAATAATTTATATAATCATCATCCATCATCATTTATTGAGTGCATTCTCTGTATCTGTGCTAACTTTTTAACAAATGTGAACCCCATTAGTCCTCCCAACCATCAGTTAAAACAGGTGGTGGTATCACCATTTTGCAGTTCAAGAACTAAAACTCAATGTTTTAGTAATTTGCCACGTTCTAGCCTTTAGTGGATAACTGTCCAGAATTTTGGTAACATGAGAAGTGGGAAGTCAGAAATTTGAATAATAAAATTTTGTATAATCAGACAAAAACATATTCATATATATAAATCCTCCCTCTAAAGAGATTCGGGGTGACTGATAATAGAAGATAAAAACAGTGATAAAAATATTAAAAAGTCACAATGGAGTGAAATATTAATAGAATAAGATAAAGCCAAGAGCTTCATAGAAACTATATGGTTCATCATAATTACTAATTGATTTGTTCCCAAGCTTCCTAGTGGCCAAAGAAAAGGTGAGAACATAATCAAGATTAACTGAGTGAACACATAAGAACCCAACTGCTGTTCAGGAGAAGAACTCCCTCTAACATTGGGGTCTGAGAGCAATTTCTCCTAGATTATCAAGGGTTGGCGATATTCTGTAAATTATCTAAAAGTATGTCCTTTGAAATTCAGTTATAGTTTCAAATAGACTTTATTTTAAACCTAGTTTTAGATTTACAGAAAAGTTGTGAAGATAGTACGAGAGTTCCCATTTACTTGACACCTAGTTTTCCCTATTATTAACATCTTATGTTTGTGTGATACATTTGTCAACAATTGATGAACCGATGTTGATATATTATTATTAACTAAATTCCATACTTAATCATATTTCTTTAGTTTTTACCTAATGGCCAAGATCCTACCCAGGATACCATATACATTTAGTCGTATCTCCTTAGTCTCTTCTTGGCTGTGACAGTTTCTCAACTTTGTTTCTGATGACCTTGATGGTTTTGAAGCGTGGTCATATATATTATAGCATGTCCCTCTAATGGAATTTGTCTGATGTTTTTCTCATGATGAGACATGGGTAGTATGTTTTTGGGAGGAAGACTACACTGCCATTTTCTGTTGAGTACCATTCTCATCATGTCATATCATATCAAGGGTACATACTAGCAGCATGTCATCACTGTTGATGTTGATCTTAATTATCTGGCTGAGGTATTGTTTGCCAGGTTTCTCCACTGTAAAGTTACTCCTTTCCTCTTTCTATCTTGTATTTTTGGAAGGAAATCACCATGCACAGCCAACACTAGGAGTAGGGAGTTATGCTTCAGTTCCTTAAAGATGGAGTTGTCTATATACGTTATTTTGAATTATTTTTATAGAAGATTTGTCTATTCTCAATTCATTTATTTTTATTGCTTTGGACGAAAAGAAATTGATTACCAGGTTCCTTATGCACAAGAGACAGTTTGGTTAGTTTGCTTTAGAAGTTATATTTTAGAATTTCTGAGTTTTCTATGGCGTATGGGGAAACAGGGCTGAGTTTCTAGAATCTCAGGTTTATTTTTCCTTACATTTTGTATATGATATATTACTCCCCCCCCCCACCACTACAATGTACAATTCTGTGAAAGTTGTCAGTAAATATTCTATTTTCTACTTTGAGATGAATTTATGTTCTTTAGAATTGTAATCCTTTTAAAATAGCAATTATTTTACTGATTTGCATGGCTCTCTATGTGTGGGGTTTATAAGGGATATTATTATTCTGTTATTTTTCTTATGGTTATTTGCTAATCTGTCAGGAGAAGATTATGGCAGGTTATTGATCCAGATCTATAGTCATTTTCCAAATATAATCTCCAGGATCTCAAAAATAGTATCATTATTTTATGACTCTTATTACTGTATTTCATTTTTTAAATTATAAATCTAATTTATACAATTTATTTTTTTACTCTATGTATTATTGTATTTTCCATATCAAATATTATCTGAAAACATGTTTTTGATACCTGTATAATATTCTATTTTATGTCTGTATAATGTCTGTGTTAGTTTTGCCAAGTTTTTAGGCTTAAAATGATATCTTATTTTAATGTACATTTTTATTATTAAATGCAGTTACCTTTTCTTATATTTATCAACCACTTGTTTTATTAATTTATGTCAATTAATGTCAATAATTGTATCTATTAGTATTACATGTATTGATTGCCTATTTCTGTCAACTACTAATATTTATATTGGATTTCAGTGTTTTCTTAAATATTGGTGAGAATTCATGTTTTTGTTTGTTCGTTTTACTATTTTCCCCAAGGTGTTATTTTTGAAAAAAATTTAAAGCTACAGAGAAGTTGAGAGAATGGTATATGGAACACCATATCTGTACCTACATCAGCGATCTCCAGCCTTTTTGGCATCAGGGACCTGTTTCATGGAAGACAATTTTTCCATGGACCGGGGTTGCGGGGGTTGGTTTCGGGATGATTCAAGTGCATTACATTTATTGTGCACTTTATTTCTATTATTATTACATTGTAATATATAATGAAATAATTATACAACTCACCATAATGCAGAATCAGTGGGAGCCCTGAGCTTGTTTTCACTTGCCACTCACTGATAGGGTTTTGATATGAGTCTGCAAGCAATTGATTTATTATAGTCTCTGTGCAGTCAGACCTCTCTGCTAATGATAATCTGTATTCGCAGCCGCTCCCCAGTGCTGGCATCACCACCTCAGCTCCACCTCAGATCATCAGGCATTAGATTCTCATAAGGCGCACGCAACCTAGATCCCTCGCATGCGCAATTCACAATAGAGTTCTCGCTCCGATGAGAATCTAATGCCGCCGCTGATCTGACAGGAGGCGGAGCTCAGTAGCGGTCCGTGGCCCGGGGGGTTGGGGACCCCAGACCTATAATTCATCAATTAACGTTTTCGTTACATTGTGCTCAAAAGTGTTCTCTGACATGCATATATGTGTTTATTTTGCTGAACCATTTATAAATGAATTGCAGATACCACCTTCTTTCCTCATAAATTCTGCAATGTGATCCCCAAGAGTACTGTCCTTCTCCTGTGTAACCACAGTGCTGTTATCACACTTAGGACAATTAACATTAATCCTCATTATTTAAATTCCTAACAGGTGCCCTATTGTTAACTGTTCAAAGTGCCACTCACTTTTCCTTGCCATTGGAGTTCTGATTGATAGAGACTACATACAGAGCATATTAGCTAGATGAAGAAGGAAAACCTACCTCATTATCTTAGAAAATACTTATTAACCTTTAATGTATAGAGCTTCTGGTATACTGGGTGGATAATGCAGCTCAGAAGTGAGGCTAAACCAGCACTTACATGTTCAGGTGTATGTGTTCTTATATGGAGGAAGGCAGGCAGGCCCGATATGCCAACCAGATGTCATCAAGTCAAGTAACTGAGTCAGCAGCATGAATGCAGACCCTGCTGAGGTGTGCTTACCTAAAGCCAGGGCACACTGGTTGCACCTGGGCGTGGAGAGTGAAGGCGTGGGCTCGATGTTATTCTAGGAATGACTTAGTACCTTATCTTTCACACAGTGACCCCTTCAAACATGGCTTAATATATTCCAGTGTCACAACAATCAGAAGGATTTCCCTTACCCCCTTGGAGAAAGTTAAGTCAGGGAATGGGGTGCAAATTCAGCTGCGCCTCCTCTGGTGCTGCTGTCAGTGGAGAGCGCGGGCAGGGAGCGGGCTCATCCTCCCTCAGGGCTGAGACAGCAGCACGGGAGGAAGAAGGGGTAGACTTCCACGATAGTATCTGCCTCTGGTGGCGTGCCCACAGTCCACATCCCTTCCTTAGTACTTGACGTCCTGATTACCTCACTCAGTTGCATATCTAAGATAAGACTTGATTTAAAAAAAAAAAAAAACAGCTTTATTGACAGAGAATTCACATACTATACAAGTCACTCATCTGAAGTATATAGTTCAGTGCTTTTGATAGATTACATTATTTTTATGAATTTTAGTAAAATATCTATAGCATAAAATTTACCATTTTAAGTGTACAATTCAGTGGCATCAATTACATTCATGGTGTTGAACAGCTATTACCACTACCTATTTCCAAAACTTGTTACCCCAAACACAAACTCTGTAACCATTAAGTAACAACTCCCTGTTCCTGCCTTCCCCCGCCCCTGTTAACCTCTAATCTACTTTCTGTCTCTATGAATTTGCCCATTCTAGATACCTTATATAAGTAGGATCTTATATGTCTGGCTTATTTCACTTAGCATAATGCTTTCAAGATTCATCCATGTCGTAACGTGTAAGAATTTCCTTCCTTTTTCATGGCTGAATGATATTCCATTGTATGCATATGCTACATTTTGCTTTTCCATTCATCTGTTGGTGGACCCATGATGGATAATTGGGTTGTTTCTTCCTCTTGGCTATTATGAATAATGCTGCCGTGAATATTGATGCATAAGTATCTGTTTGAGTCTCTGCTTTCAATTCTTGTAGGTATATATCTAGGAGTGGAATTGCTGGGTCACATGGTAATCCCATGTTTAGCTTTCTGAGGACCCACCCACTGAACTTTTCCATAGCAATTGCATCATTTAACATTCCCACCAGCAATGTATGAGGATTCTAATTTCTCTACAGCTTCACCTGTTTTTATTTTCCTGTTTTTTTGTTTTTGTTTTTTTTTTAAATTATAGTCACCCTCATAACTGTAAAGTGGATTCTCACTGTGGTTAATGACTTGATTTTTTGTTAGAAATCTATTGAATGAAAGTAAAATTGATTGAATTTAGGTCATCCTAGAGGTAACATTTTTTGGCCAGAACTTGGTTGAAACTTGACAAGGATTCTGAAGGTAGTGTCATAAAATTAAAGAGTTCTGGGAAAAAAATAACAGTTATTTCTGATATGATTGATGCTAAAACTCTTTTATATGCATTGTTTTATGGTTGTGTTGAAGGATGATTTCTCAGAACAATGGTATAAAACCGTTCTTCTAGGTTCTAGAAAGGATGATTCAGTCATCCTCTCGCATCAGCTTATTTTTTGGTATCTTTAATAGTGCTGAGAAATGGCCTGTAAATATTAGATTTCCTTTACCCTTATTTTGGGGAAAGAAGAGTGCTCTCACTCTCTACAGAAGAAAAATTATCCTTATCTCTTCACTGATGAGTAATAGAAATAATAGAAAATTAAAAATCACAGTGGTTTGAACACACAAGCGTTCATTTTCTTCTGTAAATAAATACAGATGTATAGAGTTTTGGGCTACTATGACAGTCCCACAAACTCATCAAGGACACTAGCTGTTTTGGCATTTTTACTTCATTATCTTCAGCCCTGACTTCCATTCTCAAAGATACCTCATGGTCCAAAATGGCTTATGGAGTCTCTGTTTTTCAGCCCACATTTCATATAGCAGGAAGAAGGAAGGTGGGAGTTGCATAAAAAGGATGTACACACCTGAGTCAGCCTTCTTTAAAGAACCTTCTTTGAAGAGCTACGTAATACTTCTGCTTGCATGTCATTGGTTTATGGCCACACCCAGCTAGAGTGGAGCCTGGATAAAATAGGCTTTTAGTTGGTGCGTTGTGACCTGAATAAAATTGAGTTTCTCTTACTACTAAAGAAAAAAAGCGAGAATTAATACTGAGCAAATAAAAAGATAATCACAAAATTGTAATTTCTCAGTAAGTTACACTGACCGATATCCCAGACACTAATTTATAATCCTTCTATGATAGTGACAGAGAGACGGGTGAGCACAGGACAGGTCATAGGGGTGGTGATATATAGTTTGAAACAACTGTAGCTCACAGTTTGCTTCCTTCATTCATTTCACTCACTCATTCATTTATTCTTTGCATGTATGTTAATAGAGCACCTAAGAGGTCTCTTCTCTCTAGTCTAGCAGTAGGTAGGTACACATTTATTTAAACTATTCAAATTCATGTAAGGGCTGGAGCCAAATACTCCTTAGCTCAAAGTTTTGCTCTGCCATTTATCAGCTGGGTGAACATGGGCAAGTCATTTAATCCTTCTCAATCCCAGGTTCCTTTTATGGTTGAAGGGGGACAAAAACTACATGGCTTTGTTTTATGGAGAAAATGGAGCACCCTGGGTGAAACCTCTAACCAGTCTGTAGTACAGAGTAGTGCACAGGAAGTGCTACTTTCATTTATCTTTGCCTTCAGTCTTTATTTTTTAGTTTTACATTTTAAGGTGAAGCTAAATTCAGTTAAACAGCTTACAGGTGGGGTGTGGACAGTGGGCCATTTAGAAACCAAATAACCTGTTGGACAACTTCTCTCCCCCATTGGGTTTTGTCTTGCCTTCCTGAAGGGTTCTGTGAGTCAGGGGGTGTGAGAGTGTCTCCAGAGGTCTCAGAGCTGTTGTGGGCGTGAAGAAATGAGCAGATGGCAGGAGACCACAGGCCGTCAGTATTCAGAGGCTGAAAGTCCAGGGAGGGCAGGAGATAATGGAATATGCCAGGGCTGTTGGGGCAGGAGGCGAACGGAGTGTTCATATCATGGCTTCTCACCCATGCCTACAGTTGAGGCACAGACCCCCAGTGACTGGGAGTCCTGCTGCTACCCTGCACTAATGCTTAACTATGGGATCAATGACTGTCCCTCTTTATCTGCTCCGTTGAGTCAAACCCTGGGGAAGGTTGAGGTTTCTTTCACTTTTCATCAGTAAAGCAAATCTCGATGGAAAAGGTTAGGCATCCCCACATTTGTCCTTTGGGACAAAGGTGGTAAAAATGTGTGACCTTGGGTGGTTATGATGTGCACCCTTCAATAAGAACCACTAGTCTGAATTTGCTCAGTTCCCATAACTTCTTTAAAAAATAATAACAGCCAGTTTTTATTGAATACCTGCTGTGTATCAGGTACTGTTCTAGGTCTTTTTTTTTAAGATATATGTGTATATGTGTGTATATATATATTGAAGTATAGTTGATTTACAATGTTGTGTTAGTTGCAGATATACAGCACAGTGATTCAGATATATATATATATATATATATATATATATATATATATATATATATATATATATATATATATACTTTTTCAGATTCTTTTCCCTTATAGGTTATTACGAAATATTGAGTATAGAGTATAGTTCCCTGTGCTATACAGTAGGTTCTTGTTGGTTATCTATTTTATATATAGTAGTGTGTATATATTAATCCCAGCCTCCTAATTTATCCCTCCCCCTTTCCCCTTTGGTAACCATAAGTTTGTCTTCCATGTCTGTGCGTCTATTTCTGTTTTGTAAATAAGTTCATTTGGATCTTTTTTTTTTTAAATTCCACATATAAGTGATATCATAGGATATTTGTCTTTGTCTGGCTTATTTCACTTAGTATGATAGTCTCTGTGTCCATGTTGCTATAAATGGCATTATTTCATTCTTTTTTTATGGCTGAGTATAGTATGTGTGTGTGTGTGTGTGTTTGTGTATACCACATCTTTATCCATTCCTCTGTCTTTTTTTTTTCAGATCTCATGTGCGTACCTCTAGACATGAGTTCTGTATGCGTGAAAGATAATGGCCAGTATGACTAATTTTCCAATTGAGCAGCTATGTAGCATTTCCTTTACTTAACAGTTTTCTCTGAGACCTCGAATCACTTTTAGAATTTAGTTTTGTTTGCTCTTTAATATGGTAAAGTGGAACAATCTTGGGATGGGGTTCCTCATTTACAAATAGTATGATGGTATAGTCTTTGCCAAAAATGTTTTGGAACTGTAAAAGTGCTAAAAAATAGAGATCTCATTTTCCAGGTGATATGACAGACTCCCAGAAGGGTCTCACTCTGAAGGTGAAACTAGTAAGTGAAGTATGAGTTAGGTTTTAAGGGGAACATCCCCACATCATACATTGTTTAGGGGTCCTTTCTCTGGCCCGAGAAGGCCTCCCTCGGGATGGACAGGACATCTCAGTCTTGGGGGCCTCTTAAATTAGTTTGCTATCCAGGATGCCTGTCACTGTAGGTGAACTCTTGTGAACCTAGTTATTGGGCCTTTTGAATATGCTGTACCTGTGGGACTCTGGGTAACCTGTAAGTTTCATTCACTCTGATTAAAGGTATCAGTATTCAGTCTTGGAACCCATGATACTGTAAGGGCTGTGAGGCCGTGGCGGTGCTCAGGACCCACATTATTAAGAAACACACGGTGGCGTGGTTTGAAGCTTGGGAGATGTGTGTGGTCCAGCCAGGTAACCTTGGGCCCCTGGCACTCAGTCTGTCTGCAAGATTTGGTGATTGAGCTAGTGATCCATTTAGCCCCTCCCAGGACTAAAACTCTGAGTCTGAGAGGTAATGGTGTTGACCAAAGTCTTGCTTTGGCTTCTTTCTTAAACCTCATTTTTTGGAAAAAGTACTGTAAAAGTCTAACATTAAATTCAACCTTTGGGGATGTAATTTAGTGTCAAAATGCTATACTCTTTCCTTCTTTTTTTCACCTCTTCCAGTTGGTTTAATATTTTTTAGTATACCTTCTTTTTTTCTTGTTTTCTTCCTTCCTCTCTCTAAATTATTGTCAGGGGCCTTTGAAGAGAATTCTTAAATGTTATTGAGAAATTGCAGGCAGGGAGTCCTTTGTTCCCAAGTCATTTAGAAGATTGCCTTTCCTTTTGTTAAATACGAAAAATTGTCAACCTGTATTGTGAGAAGGTGCCAAAAACTGCATTCACCAATAAAAAGCTTCAGCTCTCACTATTGCCCAGATATTATTCTTTTCAAAAGCTGAGTGCTCTCCGCAGGCTTTCTAAACAGTCTTCGGCTCATTCATCTTCCTGGTTTCGTTACATTTTGAACCTCTCTGGGTCTGTATAGAGTGGCAGCCTGTCTTTTAAAAATTAATGGGTTCCAAATGCCATTCAAGCCTATTTCTGCCCTCAACCTCCTGCTCCGTTCTCCAGCTCTGCCTGTTAGGAGTCTTATATTCTGTATAAATATTGAGCTGGAGATAGTTTCTAAAGAGGTGTTTGGACTTTTAATTAGCACTGACAGCCTGTCTGCTTGGGCTTTTGCTCTGCGGTCTCCATGGAAAAGTCAGGCAGGTCAGTATTGAGGGGGCGGGGAGGCCCGCAGTGGATATGTTCCTGGCGGCTGGCCCTAGAGACACTGAACTCTGAGCCAACCATGAAGTCATTTTGAATTTAAGGAGTCTTGCTAATCCAAGGCAATGTGTCTTAATTTGACAAAGTAAAGACTGCCCGATAAGCAACCCTAACTACAAGTTCTGTGAAACTGGGGGTGTTTGTAAGTTTAGATTGTGCTAGAGAAATGTGGTGATGTGGAAGAATGGGTTCATTTTCTTCTGTTTACTCCCTTTCCCAGCCCCTCCCCCCTCCCCTCCTCCTCTCTTCCTCTCTCCTTCCCTCCCTCTCCCTCTCCCTCTCTCTCCCTCTCTCTCCCTCTCTGTCTCTCTCCCTCTCTGTCTCTCTGTCTCTCTCTGTCTCTCTGTCTCTGTCTCTGTCTCTCTCTCTCTCTCTCTCTTACTTACTTTGGCCCAATTCAGCCCTGCAGTCTGGCCTCTGCAGTGGCTTGATGTGAAATTTGAGAAACATATGTAGTTTTCTATTTCAGGAAAATGATCTCAGGAATTGAGTGTGTTTTTTTGGTTGGCTGTTAAGCTCTGATCTTGCCCAGTGTGGTTTTTTGATGATGGGAAAGAGGCTTCAGAATGCTTTTTATCAGAATTTCGTGTCATAAACCTTACAGCTTGGTTGCTTTCGCTGGGCCCCCGCCCCCTCCCCAGCCCACGACACAATGTCATCTATTCTGTCAGGAGTGGGAAGAAGTGCGCATTGTTCACATTACAATCAGTTCATTGCTGCGGGCACGCACATACACGAAAATGGCCGCCATGTCTGTCCTTCACAAAAGCTATTTTAAATGTAGTTCAGTGGAGGACCAGGGGTCTGCACACTGTTGCCCATAAAGGAAAAGGGATCCATGGGGGAGAAGTTGGCCTTTGTTTTGCCTTGGAAGGGCCAGTATTCTTCTTTGTTCTTGAGGTGAGAGCCAACAGTGGGCCCAGTGCCCTGCAAACTAAACTTCATTGATCTAGCCATGCGATGGATGTGCAGACCAGCAGCGTCACTGGGGCCTGATGAGAGCGGAGCTGAGAGAGGGGCTCAGGCGAGTGAGGCTGGCACAGGTGCTGGCTGAGAGTTGGGTTGGTGGGAGGCGGTTTCACTTATTTTCAGTTGGGTCTGACCTGCCCCATGTCTAAGGGTTTCCAGTGGAATGAGGCATGGCCCTAGCCCGGGAAAGGCTCCCTGACCTGTGGTTCTCCACTAGACGTGAGCTTTTTGAAGGTGGTAGCATGTCCATGTTCATCTTTGTATTCAGGGAGTACTTGCTGAATTAATAAGAGAATCATGTGCTCAAGCGGAGGTCTCTACAGAATATGCTGGGAGTACAGAGAAGGGACTGACCTACCCACCTCAAAAATTAGGGTGGGGTAAGGGACACAAAGGAGGAGAAAGTCCAGGAAAGGCTTACCCGGAGGAAGGGAGCTGACATTCCTGGGCAATATGCAAGTTATCCTATTTGATTCTTACAGTGTATCATTTTTACAGATGAGGAAGCCAAGACTCAGGGAGGTCAACGAACATGTTCAAGATCGCACAGCTACTAAGGAGCAGAGGCTGGATCTGAACCTAGGTTTGCATGGCTCCAAAGCAGTGCCCCTTGCAATGGCCCGTCCTTCTCTCAGGGGAGAAAGGATGGAAACCCTAGTGCCTTTCACATTGCACTTGTCTCCTCCTCTTGTTTGGTCTGTAGTGAACTGATCACCTCCTTCTGGCCCTAAGATCTGACCTTTGTCAAAAGGGTTTGGGAAAGTTGAAGAGACTTTCAGGTGGTGGTGGAGGTGGGCTTCCCAGGAAGTGAACGCACTGAAGCTTCAGCTTCAGGGACCCTTGCTCGCATGGCCCTGTGAGTGCAGGTAGTTGTTGGGAGTCATAGAATGTTCCAGGTGGAGGGGGGTTGCAATCAGTAAGCATTTCTATGTAGGCATTTCTGATCTCAGGAAAAGGGAACCTAAATCCCCAAGGCTCCAGGTATTTGTTTTAGTTTTTTTCTTATTGTAAATATTCATTACTGTACGTGATCTTGTATTCATAATTTTGTATTCCCTTCTTTACGAGTTCCCCCATATAAAAGCTTCAGGCCCTTCAAGATGTGGATTTGCCCTGGAAGTGGTGTGAGAGCACCCTTCACGGAGGAAGGAATGTAAACTCAAGGAAGCCACTGAGTTTGGGCTCTGGGGTAACACGCCAGCCCTGGGACTCATTGTGTGACCTGGAGCAAGCTTCTTACCTTTTCTGCACTTCATTTCCCTCTTTGTACCCTGTGGGCTTGCTGTAGAGACTGTAAGCATTCACGGGTATAAAGCCTGTAGGACAGCGTGCTTAGGACTCAACAGATGTCAGCTGCCCCTGGTGCTGTGATTGTTATTTGTTACTGGTATATGAGACCCACATAGATGGAGCTGAATACCCGTGTCTGCCATTAAAACATTGACCTTCTGAGGGGGATAGTGCAAGGACAACTTCAGACTTACATTAAAAAGCCCACAGACTATCCCTTTATGCATTGATTTCCTTATCATCTTTGACCATCATCCAAATGGCTTCAAATAAATTTCATTATGTGGAAAACTGGTGATATGTTCACAGAGCCGAGACAGGAGCTGTCTTCATCTCCAGCCACTCTTCATCACACACCAAGATTCCAGCCCTGTCAGACGTCTTGCCCAGTCCCTGGGCCTTTTCCTGTCTTCTTTGCACATGCTGTTCCTCTCTCCAGAACATCATCTGCCTGCTTTTCTACTTGCTGAGCGGTTGCTCATCCTTCAGAACCCATCTTAAATGTCCTGTTGTTTGTGAAGCCCTGCAGACTCCCCGGGGCAGTTAGACACTCCCTCTTCATTGTTCCTCTAGTTTTCTAGCACTTCTCTGGTTGTACTGTAATTATTTCTCGGCACATGTTTTTGTTGTCCTAGCTTCGGAACCCTTTGGATGAAGAAACCACAGTTTATTCACCTTTGTAGCGTGTATGACGCATATTAGGTGCAGAGAAATTTGGGAGGGATTGGAAAAAGTGTTTCTTTTCGTGTCATTACAGTATGTCCTTCTTACAGATGAGGAAACTGCGACTCAGAGAGATCAAGGAACACATTCAAGATCACACAGCCACTAAGGAGCAGACAGGCTGGATCTGAACCTAGGTTTGCATGGCTCCAAAGTGGTGCCCCTTTCTGTGGCCCATCTTTCTAGCAGGGGAGAAAGGATGAAGACCCTAGTTCCTCTCACACTGCACTTGTCTCCACCTCTTGTTCGATCTGTAATGAACTGATCACCTCCCTCTGGCCCTAAGATCTGGCCTTTGTTGAAATTATTTGGAGAGTATAGGACACATATTAGGTGCAGAGAAGTTTGGGGGGATTGACTGGAAAGAATTTTTCTTTTCATATCATTATATTTTAAAAGCCACAATCATTTGTTCCAGAAGAGCTGTATGGTATGATTACACAGAATCATGTTTTCCCATTGGTTTTTACTACAGTTTAAGAAAGGTTCTTAATGTCTGATTGATCTTCAATTTGAAATGACTTTGTAGCGTTTTCCTTGTTTCCCTGCTTCCAGCCCTCTGATTTAAGCAGATGATGCTCTGTAAATAATTACTTGTGTCTTCCTTGCTCTAAACTGTAACTTGGTGAGTATAGGGCCTTTCATGTTTGGTCTGCAGCTCTATCCCCAAGACCTAACCCTGGGATTGACACAGGGTAATAGTTCTAGAAGAACTATTACCTCTTCTAGTAGAAAAAAGTATAATAATAATTTTAGTGGTATTTTATGCTAATAACAGTATTTAACACATGCTGGCACTGTTGTGTGCACTTCAGACATACGAGCTCCTTCAGTCCTCCCAGCAGCTTTGTTTTATATGTACTATAATTACCATGCATATTTTACAGAGAAAAAAACTGAGGCTCAAAGAGGCCAAGGACCTTGTCCAAGACCACACAGCCGATGGGCAGCAGAGCTGGGATTTGAACCCAGGCAGTCTGGCCCCAGAATGCAGGCTTTTTACCACAATGGTGTACTGCCTGTGATTAGTACTAATTAGCTCGGCACTTATTTGTTAACCGATTGTTAAGGGAATCCCACAGAGACCTGTTTTTCTAAAGCGCAGAGTTCATTTGTTAGGTGTTTATTTACCGTAAACCAGTGGTTCTCAAAGCGTGATCCCCAGACCAGCAGCATGAACATCACCTGGAAATATATTAGAAATGCAGATTCTCTGGCTTCACCCCATCTACTGAATTAGAAACTCAGGGAGTGGGACCCATTAATCTGTGTCTTAACAAATCCTAGAGGAGCTTCTGATGAGAACCACGGCCCAAGACTAAATCATTTTCTCTGGAATTTTACTTCCTTCTTTTGGCTTTTCTTCTTTTTCTTCTTCTTTTTCTCTTTCCCTTTCCCTTTCCCTTCTTTTCCTTTCCAGGGTAGAAAATAAGAACATTTTAATTTTTCCCAGGTTTATTGAGATATAATTGACATATGACATTGTGTAAGTTTAAGGTATGCATTGTGTTGATTTGATACACTTATGTATTCAAAATGATCACCATGGTAGCATTTAAGATCTATTCTCTTAACAACTTTCAAGTATATAATAAAGTGTTATTAGCTATAATCACCATGCTGTACATTAGACACCCAGAACTTATTCATCTTATAACTGGAAGTTTGTATCTTTTCACCAACGTCTCCCCATTTCCCCCACCCCCAGCCCCTGGCAACCACCATTCTCCTCCCTGTTTCTATGAATTCCACTTTTCCAGATCGCACATGTAAGTGATATCATACAATATTTGTCTTTCTCTGTCTGAGTTATTTCATTTAACGCAATTCCCTCAAATTCTGTCTGTGTTGTTGTAAGTGACAGGATTTCCTTCTTTTTCGTGGCTGAATAGTATTCCACTGTATACCTGTACCATATCTTCATCCTTCCATCCATTGACACTTAGATCATTTCCATTTCCAATTTACATTTCCCACCAACTGTTTAAGCCTTACTGGTTGTATCTGTGTTGAGGGAAGCGTTAAGAGCTAGAGCTAGTCACTAGCATCCTTGCCAGAGGGTGTCCTAAGAAATGGATTGTAGGTTTTGCAAAGCAGCAAGGACTCCAAAGTACTCCAGAGAGTGACTGGTATTCCTAGGAATGGAATTCTGGGAGGTTCAGTTCCAGAGAAAACCAGGTACCAGGTGAGACATTTTATGTTTTAAATCTCCTTGTTTTCAAAAAGTTATCTAAAAGCGATTTAACTATGTCAAGATTTAGTCTTAAGGTTTTTTTTTGTGTTAAAGAGGCCATTGGTGCAAGTCAAGACCTAAGGACTGTAAAAATATTGATGCAACTGTCAGAGGTACATGGTATTTGACCTTCTATTAATAAAGACAAATTACCGCATTTCTGTGATATTTGAGTCTGCAAGAACGTCCCTTAATTCTGCTGGTATTCCATTCCACAGCTACTGAGGCTGAGGGGACAAGGGACACAGGCTTGTGTTTCTGATTTATGAGGTGGAATAGTAGTCTGATTTACTAAACTGAAAGTCAGAGAAGGTTCAGATAACAACAGAGTGAAACTTCATGAATGATAACAGCCACAGCAACAACTCAAGTATTTGCTGGTATAGCAGCAAGTTTGGCCTGAAGTCATCCATAGAATAAAATACAAGCTGGGGGGAGTGATTAGTAGGGGAGCACAAATAAATAGAGGGCAAGGCGAGTACTGAGCTGATTAAACTGGAAGCAGGAGGACTTTGAGGGAGGTTTCTTCGTGGAGCTTTCCAGGATGTAGGGAGTGGGGTGTTCATTGTGGCTGTTTGCCAACACCGTCCCACTTCAGGGATTGTTCCTTTTCACCCAGATTTTAATGGCGGGTCATGCCAGCATGGCAGAGTAGGGTAGTACACCCTGAGTTACTTAAAAGACGTCTCAGCGTACACAGGGCAGCGTTTTTATTTTTCACCCTCGTCTTTGCTTCGTTTAAAGAGAGCACTTCGGAATCGGTTCATCTAAGCCTCCAACTTCAAAGGGAGCTCATTCTAGTTTGACAGCAGTCACATCCATTTTTTGCCAATTCTTTGACCTTTGGGACAACATGCACTCAGGTCTGACCTGTCAACTGTCTATAAAAATCCATCCCCATCAAGGACTTAATATTTTCAAGAGCACATCTAAAGGATGGGAACCCTTCTAATTTTGTTCCTGCAGGACTTGTTTTGGGAGAAACCAGCTGCTGCTTCTAGTCTTAATGAGATGTGACTTTAGAGGGGGCCTCGACTTACATTATGGTCCTGTACCCTTTTATTACAAGCTACGCATGATGTTTTTAGCCATTCACGTCAGCATTTTTCTCCAGCTGCAGTCAATTTTATCTCATTCTTGTTGATCATGATCATTTGACTGTGAAAGTATAAAAAGAAATAAAAAAAACACAAGTGTTTCCGAAGGCCATTTGCCATGGGAAAATAGAATATGGTGACCTTTCCACTTATGTCCATTTGGGGGCTTTTGGCCACGAGGGTCAGTTCACATGTGGCTTCTGGGACCATTCTTTGGTGTGTTTCAGGCAGTCCAGACGTCTTGAAATTCTGCAGAATGAAAAGGAAAAGCCAGAGAGGAGTCTGACTCGATTCAACTAGAACCTGATTGGCTAATTAGGATAATAAAATTCCTGATGCATCTTATTCATGTCTCTGCAAAATAGTAAAAATAATATTACTTTATGTTTAAATAGTTCCTGTCTTCTTAAAGAACTCAAGCAGGGTCCCTTTCTTTACGCCCTCTGTTCCCAAAATATATCTGAGATGTTGTACGTGGTTTCAGAATGCAGGCACATCATCATGAAGGATAAATGACTGTGGTGTTGGGAATAATATATTATTGGAATTACCTAAAATGGGGGCTGAGGAAGCCTGTCAAGCTTCTAATAGCTATGAGGCATTTTTGTATCTCAGTTTCTTTATCTATATTGTAGGGATAATATAGTATCTTTCTCATAGGCTTATCAAGACCGTTGATTGTGTTAATACGTGTAAAGCTTTTACCTAGTAATATTGGCACATGGTAAGTTCTCAGTAAGTGCTGTCATTTGTGTTGGTTTTAGAATCAGTCAAATATGAATTTAAATGCCTCCTCCGTCACTTACTGGTCATATAGTCTTGGGCAATACTGATAACGATCAACATAGCTGCCATTTACTGAATATAACTTATAATGCCAAGCATTATATTAGGTACTTTATATACATTCTTTTTCTCTCAAAACTTACTTTAACTTTCCAAGGTATGTATGATTATACCCACTTCATAGATGAGTAAGTTAAGGTTTAGAGATACTAAGAAGCTTGCCCAAAGTAACAGAGCTAGATTAGTAGCAAAGCTGACTCTAAAGTTCTTGTTCTTAGTTAGCTACTTAGGTTCCCCAAGCCATAGTTTTATCATTTCTAATAGGAATAACAATAACTCTTTGTCAGGATTACATACTGAACGTAAAGTATTTGTTAACTACTGGGCACTTTTGACATGATGCACTGTGATATTATTATCACCTCCTATTACAGCTTTCCATGCAATAGAATTTTCCTTTTGTCTGTTCCTCATGTCATGTATATATCTGTAGGGATTGAAAGAAAGTTCTTAAGGATGGGTTCTTGCATTTCTGAGAGCTTCAGAATCACATGTATGATTTGGTGCTATATTTGGTGTCTGGGTATCTGTGTGTACATGTACTTTCTATCCAGTCTAGAAGTAGATGGATGGGTATTAAATCTGGGTGCTATGTAAAGAAACTCACAAATGTTCAAAATCATGGACTTGAACATGAAAATGTCTTGGCTCGACATTTTGCTTTTCTGTTTATTCTGAAAGTTGTTAAAAAAAACTGGCTCAGCTGAAGCCAAGCATTTGGGAACCAAATCAGTTTGGATGGGTAGGGTAGGGTGGAGTCAGCATTATACATACATATTTGGCACTCAGAAGCAACAACAATCCTTATACTAGTATGTAAAGATATAATATATTCCATGATGTTTTAGCTTGTGTTGCCTGCCTTGGTAAGTGAAAACACTTTGTAAAATTGGGCTGCAGACTACTGCCCCATTTCTCCCTCTCCTTCTGGTGTCAGATCCTCCACATGAAGGAACCTTGCCCATTTTCTTCATTTATTCAATTACCCATTCACTCCTTAACCTCCAGCAATATAGTTTCACCCTTACTACCCACCTTTGGATCTAAATCGCTTACCTATATTTAGAAGTGATATTACGATATTAACATTAAATCCCAAACTGCCTTGTATTACTGACATGGATAGAGAGGATGGAGACCTCACTGTGATCATTGTCACTGATCACACAGAGGTTAAGTGATGCCAGAACTGGGGTTGAAATGAGCAATGCAAAGACTGAGGCCAAAGACGAAAACTCGCAGTGCTTTGGGGTAGGTACTGTCGCCGTGCTGAACTTCGGTGTATTCCTGATTGATCCCCACTTTAGAGATGTGGACAATGTCGCGGGACTGAGATATTAATACCCTGCCCAAGGTCACTTGGCTTGTAAGTACTTGCCAGGACTTAAACGATAAAACTCAGACTCATAATCACTACAGTCCTGCAAGCCGCTCAGTAAGTATTTGTCAATTAAAAAAGAATCAGTTCCCTCAGTTCTCAAAATGAAGATAAATGATCATGTCATACATTATGTTTCACTGTGAAAAATGTTGTAACTGCAGAGTGTACAGTACAATGAGAAACATGTGAGGCACAATGAATTATGGTGGGATTGGGGGCAGAATGGGGGAAGGAATGGGGAGACCAGCGTCTCAGGGAGGAAGCACCAAAACTGGGTTCCAGGCCTTTCCTCTGAGCTACCAGGGCAGCCTGCATTTCCCCCCCTGCCCTGGGGCATACTCTTCAGTGTTCTCATGTGTTTACTCATCTTTACCTCCCACTGGACTGTAAGCTCTCTAAAGGCAGGGCCTAAATCTTGTATCTTCATCACTTAATACAGGAGCTGGTACCTAACAGCTGTTTAATAAATACAGAATGATGAGTGAATGAGCTGCAGGGGTGAATACAGTGCACAGGTGGAGACAGGACATTACAGCCAAAGACTTGAACGTGAATGAAGGTGTGAAAAGTCATTGCATGTCCAGAGAAAAGTGGGTGGTGTGGAGTGGACGGGGCATGGAAACGTAGACTGGGGTCTTGTGAAGGGTTGGGTCTGTCATCTGTACTTAAGTGTGCCATGATCAAGGGTGATATCCTTCGATTTCTTGAGTGCATGCCTTTCTTCAGTACCTCTTCATCTTTTCAAGGACAAAGACAAAGGACCAAAAGCTGGGGTATATCGTGGGAGTGACAAAGATCTATTTTCATATCCCACTTCTGCTACTCATCACCTGTGTGACAGTGGGCATGTCACCTAGCTTTGTTGTCCTGCTTACTATAGAGCAGGCATTCAGTGAAGATTGGTTGAATGGACTAATTAGTGTAATTATATCTTCTTGAAAGAAAGCTTTGAGGAATTTGAGATAGAGCTACATAAAAGACCTAGTGCTGTGCCTGGTGTTTATTCACCTAGTGGAAGACATGGCTTAGGAATTTCTAGGCATGAGGGACCCTGGGTGTTTGGACACAGTAGCAGCAGTGTGGTTCACAGTGGCTGGTCTGCCTGGAACAGAACCAAGCTAGTGGCAGGGTAGTCTAGGGGCAGTCAAATCCCCAGGGGGAGGGACAATTGGGCGAAAGGAAGCAAGGTTTGTCGGGGCTCATCAGGTCAAGGAAAAGGCTCCAGTCTCAGTGGAACCCTGGATGGCAAATCAAGTAACAGCTGAGATGCTCAGTGGTTTAGACCTCGGCTGGTAGAGAAGCCAGGGTTCAGGGAAGCCTGGGAGTGGGGCCCCTGGGCTCCTGAGGCCTTGGACTCCAGGCTAGGACACAAGTAGCACAGTCAGCTCCAGACTGCCTTGTGTGGCTGAGCCTAAGCCTACGGTTCGCCCCCTGCTATGGGCTGGAAAGGGCTCATCTGAAAAGTTGTAGGGTCATGGAAGAAAGGAACTCATGCATTTTGATTGTCAAAAAGTAAAACAAGGTATGCATTATCAGTGAGCTGGATGCTTCTGGAAGAGTTTTATAAGTGTTCTTTGGATTTATAAAGTAAAATATGATTTTTCTTTCCTTCCTCTCTATAAATCATACCAGAGAGTAACATTTTTTTTCTCTATACTAACTTTGACAAAGACTGGACCATGCTGTGTGTATGGCCAGTGTATAGGTTTAGAGAACGCTCGGTTTCTTCACTCCTCACACACTTATCAAAGCTCTGTTGTGTGCCCTGCCTTTAGGGGACATTGAGATGAAACCAAGCCTCCCCCAGTCACATTGCAGTGCAATGAGCACCATAATGGAGGCCCTGTAGATTCTAGATTCTGCAGCCGCAAAAAGGGGAGTGATCAGCTCTGTCCAGGCAACCAGCACAGGCCTCACAGGATAGGAAAGGGATGAGCAAGAATTTACCAGGTGGATGACGAGGGCCACCTGGCAAACAGGCAGCAGGTGCAAAGCCGTAGGTGTGAAAGACCATGATGCGTCTGCAAAGGTGGAGCTTGTTGGCATAACCAGAACGTAGGGCACATGTCAGGAGCATTTGGAGAGAAGAACAGGCTGTCCCCGTGTGCTTTACTCAGGCTTTGGGCTTTTGGGCGCAGACTGGAGTCAGACTGCATGGCTCTAAACCCTGGCCCAATCGCTTCGTGCCCCTGTGATCCTGGGCAAGCACCTCGATTTTCTGTCCCTCGTTTTCCTCACCTGATGTAATCACAGGACATACCTCACAGGGTGGTTGTGAGAATCTGAATAATAACATAAAGCACTTCGAACAGTGTCTGGCTTATCGATTATGATGATGATTATATGAGCTATAGAATCATATAATTAACAATGATCATTGTTCTTAAATTGTAACCTATAGTCTGGGTGGAACAACCTGATAAGAGTGATGCTTAAAAAAGGTGGAGTGGAGTGTGACTTGGAGTAGAGAGGACTGGGGATGGCAGTGGACAAGTACTGCAGTATTCCCAGGGATGTTGGAGGGCTGACCTAATGTAGTGGAAGAGGAGACAGGTCTGGAAGATGCTGGGAAGGCAGGCTTGCTCGAGTCTGGTGAGCGATGAGATGAGGAGGGTGAGAACCCTTTTCTCTCAGCATTCAGGAGTTGTGCTAGATAGATGCTGATGTTCAGGGCTAGCATGTCCATATTTCAAGGCACCACCGTGGTTTTTATGAAAGCTCTGCTTCCTGCGTTGCCACTGAGCTCACATCCATACTGTGCATGCCGGGCAGAGTTCTCTTCATGATGTTTTCAGCCGACTTAAATGTAACCCATGATGATGACCATATTTACATAATGTGTGGCTGGTGAAATCATGGAAGATTGGAATTTCCCATTTTAATTCCATTTTAAAGATGCTTGTTAAGCAGAAGGATATAATTCATTTTTCAAACTGCTGAAATGTTATTTTGGCCTCTTGAATCAAAGGCATTCCGCAAGTGTTTTCTTTATTACATGCCTTAAACTTTAATTAGAATTTAATTATAAGATCCTGATGGCATGAGTAAGAGGAGCAGATGGGACAGTAAAAGCAGCTTAGTGAAGGAGGATTAAAGATTAAAAGTTGCTCGTTAATGGCGTAAGGAATGAACAGAGAGCTAAATTACTAAGCTTTTCTGCTATTCTGATGCTTTTTCAATTCTGCAACTTAGTTTTATTCCTGGTTTGAAGCTGAAGAATCTCATAAAAGAGATTTTTTATTTCATTTTTTCAATCACTGGAGTAGGTTTGTGCGTCTAAAGTAAACTCAATGGACACTTTTTATTTGAATCTCCATTCTAAACTCAGAAGGATCCTTTACTGTTGGTAAATATTTTTGAACACAAAGATAGAAAGCAGTACCAGGGTACAGACTTTTCTCCCTCTCTTGCTTTATGGGTTAAAAAAAAAAGAAAAGAAAGATGGATAGATGTTTCAGTAGGTGTTTATGCAATTGTGCTTCTAGAACTTGGCTGGACTCAAGTCATTTTTATAACATGCACCCTGTGGGATGTGTCAGCTCTGGGACAGGGAAGGAACACTGTGTGTGGGGTCAGGGTCAGCCTTCATAATGTGCTCTTGGACAAATCACTTAATCCCTCTTGATTCTCTTCCCTAACCTGTAAAAATTATTAAATAATTCCCACTTTAGTGTTGTTGTGAAGATTTCATCTAAACACAGTAATTCTGTAGCGCTTACTGAGGGCCTACTAGGGCAGTGCCTGTCCTCAAGAAGCTAGCTCAAAGACTAGAGGGGAAGTGGACCAATAAATAAATCAAGATGATGTAATATGTCATAGGAGAGGTATACATACAGTGCCAGAAGGATGCAAATCACTAACACAGACAATTGGAGCCCGGTGATAATGTGTATGTAAGAATGCTATTAATATAAAATGCTTTACAAATGTAAGCCATTTATCAGTATAAGGTGATGAAGTTAGGGGTCCAAACCTTCTGATTATTCTCAAAGCAGATAGAACATTATTTACAAACAGGTAAAACACAAAACTGGTGAAAGACATGGCAAGATGATGCTTTAGTTCTTCTGGCACCTTGTACAGCAGTTTGTACATATCTCACACAGTTTGGGCTCAAATCATATTTGCTGAATTGATCTGAAAGAGGCTCACGTCTTCTCATGAGTAAACTTGAAATGAGCATAAGAGAGGTTTTGCTAGAGGTGGATGGTGAAGGTGTGAGTCCATGAAGCCAGGGTAGGTTGTTCCATGGGAACGTTGGCTGTCTACTGAGAAGGTAGCTCATGTGCCCCTCCTGCCCTCAGCCTGCCCCACGATTGGCCTTTGCAGCCATCCCCCTCACTCCTTGGGTCGTTGGCTGGAGGCGTGGTAGAGATTTGGAGTGGGGGCACCTTGGGACTGCCCCTCACATCACACAGTGAGGATGACTCATTCTGCGCCCGGGGGTATATCCAGCATGACCTTCTGCTCGGCTAAATGATTCCACTTCTTAAATGCTTTTGCTCCTAGTTTATCTTTCTCTTTGAAATCTTAAATTTTGAATCTCTCTCCTCCCCCCACTAATTAGAAGCTTAATGCAGACCAGGCCGACAGTTGAAAATAAAGAGGAAGGAAAATTACATAATGAAACAAAAAGCATTTCATCTCCTGTCGTCTGGGGACAACTTTTTTTCTTTAAATATTTTGATGTCTGCTCTGTTCTCGTTGTTTGCAAATTCTGTATTTTCAAACTCACCTACTCACTGAAATTTATTTGTAACTCCCAAATTAATACGGAGTGGTGCTTTTGTGGTCATTCTCAGACATGCACGGAGTAGCAAAAAAATTTCTGTGTTGCTCTGATGTGCTCATTCCCAGCGGAGTTTGAGCAAGGTGACCCTCTGCCCTCAGGTTTCTGTTACTGTGTTATAAATGTGTCCTTTTTGTGGTCCATTAGGTCCATTGTTCTCATTTTTGTGCTTCTTGTTGGTGATTTTACTGTTTAAATGAGCCCCAAGCCTAGTGCTGAAGGACTGTCTGTGTTTCTAAGTGCAAGAAGGCTGTGTTGTGCCTTATGGAGAAAATATATTAGATAAGCTTTGTTCAGACATGAGTTAAGTGCTGTTGGCTGTTGAGTTCACTGTTAATGAATCAACAATACATATTAAATGGCGTGCTTTTAAACAGAAGCACACAAAAACAAGGTTATGTATTGGTCAGTTGGTAAACATGGAACCGGAGGCTTGCAGGAACCTAACCCTGTATTTCCCCTAGGAACGGTGAGTCTGTGTTTGTGGAGACTTTGTAGAACCTAATACTGAGAACCGCCTGTGTATCTTTCTACTCTTCTTGCTCTCTCTTCCATCTCACAATACCTCGATCTCTGTGTTTGAGAACCGCCGCGCAAATAATGAGAACCGCCTGTGTCTCTTTCTACTCTTCTTGCTCTCTCTTCCATTTCACAATAGCTCAATCTCTGTGTTTTGTGCAGTATGTATATATTTGCTTAAGTCACATGTGCGTATGTTTAGCAGCTATGGTGTCACATGACACACTGTTCTGTGACATATCTTTTAACTCATCAGTTGTGTTGGCCTTTGGCCTGTTTGCACCCAGATCCATTTGTTGCCCTATCCTGCTCTATTCTGCATTCCAGATGGTTGACCCCTGCCCTCTGGCAATTTGACACCAGTGGGAGATGGGAGGACAGGAGAAAGGGAAGCCAGAGCATTTGTCCTTCCCTCTCTGCCTCGGACAGCATCGCTGGCAGTGGCCACATCCTCTGCATGGCTCTCCCACCCACAGGGTAGGTCCCCATGGCTCCAGCTTCTGACTGACCCTGGCTCTTGGGCTCCAGCAACCATACCTCCTCCCTTTGTCCCTTCAGCCAGCAGGTGGGAGCAGCTTCCTGCTGCTGCTAATCTCTGAGTTTCTTCCCTGTCCCCTGGGTAAAGCATCAGATTCAAACACCAAAACAAGACCAAAAAAAAAAAATGAGAGAATAGTAGCCAGGGTCCAACGCCATATGAGAGAGACTGAGAAAGGAGTGGAGAGAGTCATCAGCACCAGGGCCATACGTGCTGTGTGGTGCTGGTCTCTGCGTTGTGCACAGGTTAAGCAGCTGAGATGCCGTTGGTGGTTGGAAAGCAGCCAGTGCCTCTGGTCGTGAGCGTATTTGTCTGGAATATGATGCCCCTTAACCTGACTAGCTCATCCACTGAGGGAGAAAAAAAATCCATTCTGATAATTATACTGACAGGGTTCTACCAGGGCCTCATTCCCTAGAATATATATATTTTTTTCTGGTCTCTTTTTATTCCCTTCTTTACTTTAGGACCTTATCCCAAGAGTATGAGGTCCCTTGTGGGTCTTACATTCCATTTTGAGCCTCTTGTGTTGGCACAGTCCTTATTAAAAATGTATTTTCTCTGAGCCTTGGCCACACCCCTTGAAGTGTGGATTCACATAAGGGTCCTCAGAGACGAAAGACATTTTTGAAGAACCACTGTACCAAGCGGCATTAAATATTTATCACCTGCCACATGTAAATTGTTCATCTATTTGCTTTACCTCTTGGACCAAAAGGTTTCTTGTCTCGTTTCTGCTAAAGTGGAGATCACAGAAAAGCTGCCTTCTACCTTACTTTCCTATCCCTTTGGTGTTTTCCTGTCCCAGGAATATGGGACTTTTCTCTATCCTCGTAGCAATACTGGGAAAGATTGCTTCAACCTTTCAGTATTTCATTGGAAGGAAATGTGGAATGATGATGGAAAAAGCCTCAGATTCTGGGGCAAGCAGAATGGGCTCTGCAAGCTGTGTGGGTTTGGGACTCTGATATTTACAGTTTAAGTCGGTTGGGCAGGTAAAATGGGACAGCACGTGAACAGCACGTAGCACCATTCCTCGTACCCGGTGGGGCTGCCATAAAAGGAAGCTCTCTCTTCTCATTTTCTTAGCTCCTCTATCTGGGACTTTTCAAATACATTTTTAAGCAACCTAGAATAAAATATGCTATTAATAATAACCAAAAGCATGCAGTTTAATCTTATTAAATAAACCTGAAATGTTGCTCAGACACCCTTCACTATTTATGGAATGCCTTTGTAAAAAAATTTTGGTTTTGCTTAAAAAAAAAAAATACCTGCTGCATCTTAAAGGCTGGTTTCGGCCTTTGTTATTCACACCTGGAAACATACAGAAGTTTGGATAAGTTTGGCATCCGCATGTGCATGCATATATATGTATATATCAATATTTATTCTTTCTTTCTCTCTCTTATTCTTTCTCTCTCTCTCTCTATATATATGTATATGTATGTATATGCAGGCACACATATAACTCTTTAAGAAACGTTCTTCTAGTGTTTTATTTTCTTAAAGTCTGTACTTCACATCATTTTTTTTCCCCCAGAACTGTTTATCCTCACTCCAGACATGACCGTTGGAAAGGTGGCAGAAAAAACAAACGGCTTGTGTGTTTTGGGGCAGTCTGCATTCCTTTTAACTCCCTGAAACTGGGCTTATGCTTGGGTTTTCAATCTATTTGTCCTGGGGCCCAACCCCTTTGATTCCTGCTTGAAAATTAGCCTGTTGTTCAAGCTCACACGAGAGCTGCCCCAGAGCTCTCTCGGGTTCGCGAACTAGAGATCTATGAAGTGTTTGACTTTATTTGTAACTTTAACCACGGCAGCCTTAACCGGCCTTTTGTTTTCTTCTTTAACTTTATCCTTGTAACCTTAACCTGATTTTGTCTTCAAATCTCCATCCTCCCCCATCCCACAATTCCTAATCCCTCTTTTATCCTCAGATTTTCCTCCAAAGTCAAGAGTATGACATTTAAATCCGTCCTTTAGGAAGTGTCTAAAATCTAACACAGACATAGAGTTAGGTCTTTTTTTTTTCTGGGTTGCTTAGGAAGATTAAATAAAGGTTTTAGAAAGTAGAATTCAAAAAAACACAGGCAGAAGTTGTGGTGTGGCTTGGGAGTAGGAGTGTGGGTTTTAGAAAGTACCACGACGCTTCACTTGGCCTTGGGGGGACGTTTTTTTCCTCTGCGAGGAGCCAGGAGCCAGGACCGTGGATGGTTTAGGCAGAGAAGGATTGAAGGGATAACTGCTTCCAGACCCTGAGCCTTGAACTCTCAGCGATGGTTCAGGCTCTCGAAAAAGGGAGCAAGAGGCATTAAGAGGATGGGGGAGTCTCCACGCAACTTCCTTTAGCTCCAGCTTGTGTGCATTCATCTCCCAGCGGGTCCCTGGCCCCACGGAACATACTTCCATACCTCCATCAACCCTCACAAGCCTGCGAAGGAGACCGCAGTGTTTCTCTTTTACGGTGGAGGAAACTGAAGCTCTTCAAGGTGAAGGAAATTTAGGGTCTAACCAGGATTACAATGAGTCTGGATTGCCCAGTTTGTGGATTGTCTTTCTCCTTCCTCCAGTACTTTTTCCTCCTTGGTTTCCATGGCCCCTCTTTGGAGCTTACTTTCTTTTAATATTCCTGCCAAAGGGAGGGGGACTAAGATGTGTGCAGTATCTATGATGCGTCAGGCACTGTTTTATGCAATATACATCCATGCAGGGTACATTCTAATCAGAATCCTATGAGAGGGTGGTGGTCTCCCCATTTGAGACAGGAAATCCCTGAAGCTTTGAGGGTTATGTCATTTGCCCAAGATCACATGGGAGCCCAGGTGTGACTGCAGAACCTTTGCCCTGCCCACTACACCAGCTCCCCACGTTAGGACGACGTCCCAATATTGGGGTGAAGCCACTCAGAAGTGGTAGATATGTGGCCATGAGTGCAGAGGTGTTGTGTGTCACACTCTTTTGCAATCTCGTTTTATTTCTAGAGATTCGAGGCAGAGGTAGGCTTGCTTTCTCAGTCTCAGTTTCCTTAAAAACAAAGGTAGCAAGAATAATGATGAATATGGCTCGGATGTGAGTATCTGTGTGTATGTACCAGGCACAGTTACTTGGTTTTTATTTATCTTTTATTCTTCCAGGTCAACCTTATAACAACTTCAAAGTGTTCTCTCATTTACAGATTTGGAAATACTCCGGGAAATGGAGTCACTTCCCTGTCCCACCTCACATCAGTAATTAAGTGGAGGAGTAGGGATTTGAACCTACACCAAAACTATTTCTTACACCAACACTATTCTCCTTCCACTCAGCATATGGGGCACACATCCCTGGGAGCACATGTGGGGACCTCAAGGGATACATAAAATGACTTATAGTAGTGGAAGGATAGGGGTTAAAGAACACCGATTCACAGAGTTAAGAAGTGACACGCCCCTTTTCAGCTGTTTTATAAACCACTGGATTACATCAAGGAGAAAGTCTTAAGTGTTGTAAGGATGCCTTTTATAACTTCCTAAAACTTCATCCTTTTGTTTTTGTTTTTTTTTTTAACCAAGAGAGAACAGGGCTCAGGCTCTGAGCCTTAGGCAACAGAACCTAAAAGAACACAATGACATTTGTTATGCTTTCATTGTACTTAAAATTTTTCCCTATTTAAAAAAGTATTATGGCATGTTTATACATGCAGAATAATATAATGCATATGTAAGGTATAAAGAATATTATAATGGACACCCATGTACCTAGTACCTACTGAAAAATGACACACTATTTTCAGGTACTATTAGAAGCTTCTGTGTATCTCTCCCCATCACATTTTCCTCCTCTCTCTCCCACCAGCATCTTTCATAGTCATTGTACAATTGTCAAAATCAGGTAATTAACATTCATACAATACTGTTATCTGATGTATAGACTTTATTCTAGTTTTGCCTGTTGTCCCACTGATGTCTCTTTTTCTGGACCAGAACCTAATCTGGGATCACAATGCGTATAGTTGTCAGATCTTCTTTGTCTCCTTTAATTTGGGACAGTTCCTCAGTCTTGTCTTTTATGACCATGACATTTTCGAAGCATCCAGCCAGTTGTTTTGTGTCATGTCCTGCAATTTATCTGATGTTTCCTCAGGATTACATTCAGGTTATGCATTTTTGGCAGGAAAACCACAGAAATTATGTGCTCTTCACAGTGCACCGTATCAGGAGGCACGCAATATCAATTTGTCCCATCACTGGTGAGGTTAACTTTTGATGTCACTTGGCTAAGGTTGTGTCTTCCAAGTTTTCCACTATAAAGCTACTATTTACCCCTTGGTAATTAACGTTACCTTGTGGGGAGATAACTCTGAGGCTGTGTAAATATCATGTTTCCTATCATACCTTTGGCCTCTAATTTTGGCATCTATTATTAATTCTTGCTTGAGACAATTATTCCTGTGGTTTTGCTAGGCGTTTTTCTATGTTTATTATTCCTTCTGTATTTATTAACTGGAACTGTCCTTAGGTCGCTTTCCCCTTGTCTCCCATTTATTTATTCTTTCAATTATTTATTAATATCAGTATGTACTTTTGAATTCTTATTTTATTCTATTGGTTATAATCCATTATTATCATTATTTTGTTGCCCAAACAGTCATCGACTTAACCATTGGGAACCCCTTCATGTTGGCTTCTGTGTCCTTTAGACTTGTCCCCATCCTTGGTTGAGCACATGTTTACTTTCGGACACTGTAGGCTGTCACTTAGTACTTTCCTTGCCCAGCCCTGGAATCAGCGATTCTCCAAGGAGCTCTAAGAGAAGCCGACTCTTGCTGTGCTGCTTCCTTTCCTCCCAGTTGCTCCTTCATCCACTATAATATGATTTCTACTCTCCCCAGTGCACTGATGCTGCTGTTGTTACAGGCAGTGGGTATTCTTGGTTCTTATGTTACTGTGTATCAGGTCCTCCCTCTGTATCACCTCTTAGGCCCATATCAGGTCCTCCCAGGAGGATGGTAAAGAAAAGTTGCATTGTTTCTTGTTTCAGCTGCTGATGCAGCACCCAGGTGTGCGTGGGCTCTGAAAGACATCCCACAGGTATAAACTGACAGTGCCTCACCTGTCCATCCTGAACCGTGGGGCTTCCCTGTTGACGCCACCTGTGACTCTCCCTCTGTACCCACACGTACACAACCTGGATGTGTAGGGGGACTGATGCTCCCTCTCTCCCCATCGTGGGTATTCTGAGACAGTTTATATGGCTCGGGGGATTGGAGTGTGGAGGTTGGGGGATGGTACCATGGGATGGAGGATCAGTCTCTTTTAGTGGGGCTAGCTTGCTAATGCAAATTCATCTTGCCTCTCCTCCTTATCTGTTTCACTCCCTTTGTTTATGCTTCCCTCCTGCTCCCTGAGATTGCGTTTCCTGTTGTAGTATCGGTACTTAAACCTCTTGCTCAGGCTCTGCTTTCTGTGTTTAATACTCATTCTCTATAATCCTTTAACTTCCATAATATCATATGTTCATGCATTTATTCCAATTCATTCACTCATTCATTTAAAACTTACTTCTTGAGACCTTCTCTGTGTGAGGCATTATAAACAGGTAGACAAAGACCTTGGTCACGTGGAGCCTATTATAGTGGGGGAGACAGACATAACCAAGTAACCAAATAAAAATAATTCGCCTCAATGACAAGTGCTCAGAAGAAAATGCAACAGGGAGATGGTAGAAGGGTGGTCAAACGAGGAATGGCATGGAGAAGGCTAGTGAGTATTCTCTAAGAAGATGACCTTGAGCTGAGAGGGACTAAGGAGAAAAAGTGAGCTCCAGAAAGAGGAGGAAGGGCAAGGACTCCCAAACCGGGATGTACACTTGACCTGTTTGAAGAGCACAGCAAGGAGGCCAGTGTGACACAGTGAGCAAGGAGCTAGTTGTTGGAGTTCTGGCCAACAGAGATGGAAAAGGACCACTCCTTGTAGGACCTTATAGGGTGTGCTTCAGAGTTTGGATTTTTTCCAGATGTACCGGGAGGCCACTGCATAGTTTTGGCGAACGAGTGACATGATGTGATTTACATTTTAATGAGCTCTTTCTAGCTGCTGTGTGGAGAACGGATTGTTGGGAGATAAGAGTAGAAACAAGCAAGAGGCAATTGCAATAATCCAAGTGAGAAATGACTGCGCTTTTGACCAGTCATAAAGATGATGGAAAGTGTTTAGATTGAGGGTCTAGTTTGAAGTTGGTGCTGAAAAGACTTGCTGGTGTGGTGGAGGGGAGGTTTCAGGCAAAGAGTAGTCAAGGATAAATCCCTGACCCTTCTATTCCCTTGAACTTGACGATAACATACGTGCTTACACCTTTCTGACACTTCTGTCCGGGTCTCATTCACAGGTTCCTCTTCTAGAGTCTCTTTACGTTAGTTTTCAGAGGCTCCTGACCTTAGTTCTTTGCTCTTTTTATTCTGCCAGGGGTTGTACAGCAGAAGACACAAACTAGCATTCCTGTAGGATCCCTGGAGGTAGCAGATAAGAGGTGCAGGCTGAGATAACTGCACATGCTGACACCATGTGAGTGGGGACAGCCATGGTGAACCATGTAGCAGGAGCCTGGTCTCAAGGGGGCTTCCTGAAATGATCTCAAGAGAGGGGATGCTGGCCCCGTATTGCAAAGCCTTTTGGTCTTTCAAGACAAACCAGAAATCCAGATTTTAAAAAAAAAATTTGCAATCTTAAGGGTTTTATACGTTGGCTGAAACTTTTTTTAGAACTCTGTGGGGGCCAAACAAAACAAGTCTGTGTTCCAGATGTGGTCCGTGGGCCACTGGTTTGCAACTTCTGCCGAAATATTCTTTCTGGGGTAACTCAGTGTACATGGCTTGGTTTTCTTGATTTAATTTATAAGCCAGTGACTTCCAAATCTGTATTTCCAGCACTTTTCTTCAAAATATAAGTAGCCACTGGACATAGCTACATAGCTTTTTTTTTTTTTTTTTTTTTTTTAATTTTGAGTTTATTTTTGTGTGTGGTGTTAGGGAGTATTCTAATTTCATTCTTTTACATGTAGCTGTCCAGTTTTCCCAGCACCACTTATTGAAGAGACTGTCTTTTCTCCATTGTATATCTTTGCCTCCTTTGTCATAGATTAGTTGACCATAGGTGCGTGGGTTAATCTCTGGGCTTTCTATCTTCTTCCATTGATCTATGTTTCTGTTTTTGTGCCAGTACCATATTGTCTTGATTACTGTAGCTTTGTAGTATAGTCTGAAGTCAGGGAGTCTGATTCCTCCAGCTCCATTTTTTTGCCTCAAGACTGCTTTGGCTATTCGGGGTCTTTTGTGTCTCCATACAAATTTTAAGATGATTTGTTCTAGCTCTGTAAAAAATGCCATTGGTAATTTGATAGGGATTGCATTGAATCTGTAGATTGCTTTGGGTAGTATAGTCATTTTCACAATGTTGATTCTTCCAATCCAAGAACATGGTATATATCTCTCCATCTGTTGGTATCATCTTTAATTTCTTTCATCAGTGTCTTATAGTTTTCTGCATACAGGTCTTTTGTCTCCCTAGGTAGGTTTATTCCTAGGTATTTTATTCTTTTTGTTGCAATGGTAAATGGGAGTGTTTCCATAATTTCTCTTTCAGATTTTTCATCATTAGTGTATAGGAATGTGAGAGATTTCTGTGCATTAATTTTGTATCCTGCAACTTTACCATATTCATTAATTAGCTCTAGCAGTTTTCTGGTGGCAGTTTTAGGATTCTCTATGTATAGTATCATGTCATCCGCAAACAGTGACAGTTTTACTTCTCCTTTTCCAATTTGTATTCCTTTTATTTCTTTTTCTTCTCTGATTGCCGTGGCTAGGACTTCCAGAACTATGTTGAATAATAGTGGTGAGAGTGGACATCCTTGTCTCGTTCCTGATCTTAGAGGAAATGCTTTCAGTTTTTCATCATTGAGAATGATGTTTGCTGTGGGTTTGTCATATATGGCCTTTATTATGTTGAGGTAGGTTCCCTCTATGCCCACTTTCTGGAGAGTTTTTATCAGAAATGGGTGTTAAATTTTGTCAAAAGCTTTTTCTGCATCTATTGAGATGATCATATGGTTTTTATTCTTCAATTTGTTAATATGGTGTATCACATGGATTGATTTGCGTATACTGAAGAATCTTTGCATCCCTGGGATAAATCCCACTTGATCGTGGTGTATGATCCTTTTAATGTGTTGTTGGATTCTGTTTGCTAGTATTTTGTTGAGGATTTTTGCATCTATATTCATCAGTGATATTGGTCTGTAATTTTCTTTTTTTGTAGTGTCTTTGTCTGGTTTTGGTATCAGGGTGATGGTGGCCTCATAGAATGAGTTTGGGAGTGTTCCTTCCTCTGCAATTTTTTGGAAGAGTTTGAGAAGGATGGGTGTTAGCTCTTCTCTAAATGTTTGATAGAATTCACCTGTGAAGCCATCTGGTCCTGGACTTTTGTTTGTTGGAAGATTTTTAATCACAGTTTCAATTTCATTACTTGTGATTGGTCTGTTCATATTTTCTGTTTCTTCCTGGTTCAGTCTTGGAAGGTTATACCTTTCTAAGAATTTGTCCATTTCTTCCAGGTTGTCCATTTTATTGGCATAAAGTTGCTTGTAGTAGTCTCTTAGGATGCTTTGTATTTCTGCGTTGTCTGTTGTAACTTCTCCTTTTTCATTTCTGATTTTATTGATTTGAGTCCTCTCCCTCTTTTTCTTGATGAGTCTGGCTAATGGCTTATCAATTTTGTTTATCTTCTCAAAGAACCAACTTTTAGTTTTATTGATCTTTGCTATTGTTTTCTTTGTTTCTATTTCCTTTATTTCTGCTCTGATCTTTATGATTTCTTTCCTTCTGCTAACTTTGGGTTTTGTTTGTTCTTCTTTCTCTAGTTTCTTTAGATGTAAGGTTAGATTGTTTACTTGAGATTTTTCTTGTTTCTTGAGGTAGGCTTGTATAGCTATAAACTTCCCTCTTAGAACTGCTTTTGCTGCATCCCATAGGTTTTGGGTCGTCGTGTTTTCATTGTCATTTGTCTCTAGGTATTTTTTGATTTCCGCTTTGATTTCTTCAGTGATCTCTTGGTTATTTAGTAACGTATTGTTTAGCCTCCATGTGTTTGTCTTTTTTACGTTTTTTTCCCTGTAATTCATTTCTAATCTCATAGCGTTGTGGTCAGAAAAGATGCTTGATATAATTTCAATTTTCTTAAATTTACTGAGGCTTGATTTGTGACCCAAGATGTGATCTATCCTGGAGAATGTTCCGTGCGCACTTGAGAAGAAAGTGTAATCTGCTGTTTTTGGATGGAATGCCCTATATATATCAATTAAATCTATCTGGTCTATTGTGTCATTTAAAGCTTCTGTTTCCTTATTTATTTTCATTTTGGATGATCTGTCCATTGGTGTAAGTGAGGTGTTAAAGTCCCCCACTATTATTGTGTTACTGTCGATTTCCTCTTTTATAGCTGTTAGCAGTTGCCTTATGTATTGAGGTGCTCCTATGTTGGGTGCATATATATTTATAATTGTTATATCTTCTTCTTGGATTGATCCCTGGATCATTATGTAGTGTCCTTCCTTGTCTCTTGTAACATTCTTTCTTTTAAAGTCTATTTTATCTGATATGAGTATAGCTACTCCAGCTTTCTTTTGATTTCCATTTGCATGGAATATCTTTTTCCATCCCCTCACTTTCAGTCTGTATGTGTCCCTAGGTCTAAAGTGGGTCTCTTGTAGACAGCATATATATGGGTCCTGTTTTTGTATCCATTCAGCCAGTCTATGTCTTTTGGTTGGGGCATTTAATCCATTCACGTTTAAGGTAATTATCGATATGTATGTTCCTATGACCATTTTCTTAATTGTTTTGGGTTTGTTTTTGTAGGTCGTTTTCTTCTCTTGTGATTCCCATTTAGAGAAGTTCCTTTAGCATTTGTTGTAGAGCTGGTTTGGTGGTGCTGAATTCTCTTAGCTTTTGCTTGTCTGTAAAGCTTTTGCTTTCTCCATCAAATCTAAATGAGATCCTTGCCAGGTAGAGTAATCTTGGTTGTAGGTTCTTCCCTTTCATCACTTTAAGTATATCATGCCACTCCCTTCTGGCTTGTAGAGTTTCTGCTGAGAAATCAGCTGTTAACCTTATGGGAGTTCCCTTGTATGTTATTTGTCGTTTTTCCCTTGCTGCTTTCAATAATTTTTCTTTGTCTTTAATTTTTGCCATTTTGATTACTATGTGTCTCGGCGTGTTTCTCCTTGGGTTTATTCTGTATGGGACTCTCTGTGCTTCCTGGACTTTGGTGGCTATTTCCTTTCCCATGTTAGGGAAGTTTTCGACTATAATCTCTTCAAATATTTTCTCTGGTCCTTTCTCTCTCTCTTCTCCTTCTGGGACCCCTATAATGCGAATGTTGTTGCGTTTAATGTTGTCCCAGAGGTCTCTTAGGCTGTCTTCATTTCTTTTCATTCTTTTTTCTTTAGTCTGTTCCGCAGCAGTGAATTCCACCATTCTGTCTTCCAGGTCACTTATCCGTTCTTCTGCCTCAGTTATTCTGCTATTGATTCCTTCTAGTGTAGTTTTCATTTCAGTTATTGTATTGGTCATCTCTGTTTGTTTGTTCTTTAATTCTTCTAGGTCTTTGTTAATCATTTCTTGCATCTTCTCAATCTTTGCCTCCATTCTTATTCCGAGGTCCTGGATCATCTTCACTATCATTATTCTGAATTCTTTTTCTGGAAGGTTGCCTATCTCCACTTCATTTAGTTGTTTTTCTGGGGTTTTTTCTTGTTCCTTCATCTGGTACATAGCCCTCTGCCTTTTCATCTTGTCTATCTTTCTGTAACTGTGGTTTTTGGTCCACAGGCTGCAGGATTGTAGTTTTTCTTGCTTCTGCTGTCTGTCCTCTGGTGGTTGAGGCTATCTAAGAGGCTACATAGCTTTTTTTTGAACATTTTTATTGGAGTACAGTTGATTGACAAAGTTGTGTTAGTTTCAGGTGTATAGCAAAGTGAATCAGTTTTATTATATATATATATATATATATATATATATATATATATATATATATATATATATGGAGTTATATATATATGTATATATCCATTCCTTTTCAGATTCTCTTCCCATATAGGTTATTACAGAATATTGAGTAGAGTTCCCTGTGCTGTACAGAATGTCTTTGCTAGTTATCTATTTTATATATAGTAGTGTGTATTGGACATAACTACATAGCTTTCCACAGTTGTCTCCTACCAGAAGGTCCTAGGTTCACATTCCCCACCACCCTGCCCCTTTCCTGCCTGCTTCATCCTAATGACTTGCCATCTTTTCTCAGAGGTCCAGGCTGAAACCTGGCTTCAGTCTTGACGCCTGCCTTTCCGACCAACGTCGTATTCAGAAGTCCATCTCCATGTCTTGTTTGTGTTACTTTCTAAATAGTTTTCAATGTGCCTTCTTCTTTTCCCTCTTCTACAACCTTAATTCGGTCATTGAGGTAGCTTTAGAAGCAATTTATCTAAGGCTCCATTATTATACCCATTTTACAGATGATGAAAACTGAGACTTGGAGAAAACTTGTAATTTGTCCAGATCACACAGTAGCAAGTGGCAGAGTAGCAATTTGAACCCAGGCAATGTTAATTGCAGAATGTGTATTCTTCATCAGTACAATATAATGAATTGCTCATCTATATTTTAGGAGATGTAAGTAACAAGTATGTGATCTTGGTACTCATTCCACAGTGTATATGTATGTCAAATAATCATGTTGTATACTTTAATATATACACAATTATATTTTTCAATTATTCCTCAATAAGTTGGAAAAAAAAAAAGAGAACAATTCTGTGGAAAATGGAAAGTGTGTTAGAAGTGGAAGTAATCAACTAGAATTGCCTAGATTTGCTTATAGCAGACCTCTTCTAGTAAGTTGATAAATTTATATATTTTTGGTTACAATATCATCTTGATATAAAATGGTGCTTGATAAGTACTCAGGGGGTATTTGAAAACACATCTTTCCCTTGCAGATTTTTAGCTCCTTGTTTTAGATACATTTTCTTCATCCATGAAATCAGCTGAATCACAGAGAAGTTCAGTACAAATTGTGAAAGTTCAGTGTTCACACAGAAGATGCTTTAATGTCATTTACAAATATGATATATAAGGGAGTCCAGGTGTCTGAAAGTAAACAAAATTGACCCCTGTGACAGGGAGCCTGTTGCCTGCTGTCTCTGAGTCCCGTTTTTGGATGGGTTCTCTGTAGGCCGTCTGCATCTTCTGGCAGCCTTCGCCCAGCTGTCCCCAGCAGACAGGCCTGGCCTGGGCTGGCTCTGGAAGGAGATTCTGCCTGCCTCCCCTTTCCATGGCATTTTCTAGAGAGTTTTATTTTGTTTTATTTTAATGGAGAGCTGCTGGCAACTGCATTATGACCATGTGGCAATACCCAGCTGATGGTCAGTTCTCTGCTTACTTTAGAGGGTAGATTTTATTTTGGACAAATTTTAGTCACCCACAAGAGAGCAAGCTTGGGTACTCTGATGCTCTGAGTTCAAACACAACCAAAAGCCTTTGCAAGAAACCCTCGGGGATTTTTCCACCAAAAAAATGTAACTGTGGTGAGTGAGAGCTTGAACTTTGGATTCAGACATTCCTGGGTTTGAGCCCCACCTCCTTGCTCTGAGCCTAATTTTTAGTCTGTAAAATGGGAATAATAATACTGCATAGTATCCTTATGTCCACTGAATTAGATAATGTCTGTGAAACCCTTAGTCAAGTACTGGCCTATAATAAGCACTCAGTAAATGTCACTTATTACTATTATTATTGTATTAATTGAGTAATTATTATATTAGCTCAGGTAACATTTCTTCAATCAGCTCCTATAATGTGTTCCCTTAGCACAGCTCTCCCATTGAAGGAACGGCTTAATTACTGTTAAGCCGTGCTTGGTCAGCATTTCTTCCTGCCCAGTTTTGAATGCATGAATGAATTAAACAAACACTTTTTGAGTATTTTCTAGGTGCCAAGAACTGCACTAAATACTACATGATTAAGAATGACGTGCTGTGAAATTTCACCCCTTTTTACTCCCTGTTTTAGACCAGAACTGCATTATTGTGTTTCCTCAAATGTGCCCTCTCTCTCCTACCTCCACACCACTGCGAAGATTGTTCCCCTGGCCTGGAGCGCGCTCTCTCTCTCTCTCTCTCACTTATCAAGCTGGCAGATTTCTACCCTTTGTTCAAATCTTATCTGAAGCCAACTTGACTTGGCAGGGACCACACCCCATCGGTTTCATGTCCCAAGGTGCCTTTCACAGGGAGATTTAAGTGCTTTTTCTATTGTCCATGTGCCGTGCTTTGAGTACATTATTCCTTTGTAATATGAGTGTGTGTATTATAATTGTTTGCCTGTGTCTCTTCTCACTGGACTAGGAACACTTTGAGGGCAGGGACCGTGTCTTTCTACTTTTGCCTTCTTAACAAAGTGCTTACAGGAACGTAATTCTATTTATTGGTGAGTTGGATGGATGAATGGGTGAGTAGATGGAAGAAAGAAGAAAAATGATATGTGAATTAAAACAAATGAATAAATAAATGAAAGAACCGATGAAAGACACAGGGACCTGACCTTAAAACCTTAAGATATTGTCATGCTTATAGAGGAAACAGGAATGTAAACACTCTCAGGGTGCAGTGATAAATGCTTAGAGATCCTTAGAGTATAAATAGCAAGTAGTAGTCAACAGGTTCTGCCTGTAGACGTGTCTTGTTTCAGCTACTCCGTGTTTGTTTATTTATTTAAAAAAGTAATTCAGGTACTGAATATAAAAATCCAGACCTCTAGCTTCTCAGATTTGGCAACACTGGGCCATTCATTCTTTGTATGGAACAGTGTCCTAGAGCTGGAGGAGCTGACAGGCAGGGGCTGCCTTTAAGTGTAGGTGAGTGCTCTGCGGTCCCCTCAGCTTTACTCATTTATGTTACCATCCTGACCTTGAATGCACTTGGGTTTGCAACCCCTTCTGTAGAGGGAGATTGGGAATTTCTCTAGGTGGGAAGTGAGAAAAAGGACAGTTTAGTGTGGATGGAAGGAAGGAGTGGCAGTGAGTAGAAATGCCTGGAGATGTGAAAACTATGTGGGATATTGGCATAATTCCCATCCACCTGAAGCACACAGCTGGTAGGGGACTAAAGGGATGGCTAAGGCCAGAGAAGCCTGCGGGGGCCCAATCAAGGGTCTTTTTTGTATTTTTTGCTAAGGAGTTTGGCTTTCAACCTAGGGTAAATGGGAGGAATGACATGTTTGTGCCTTGCAAGGTGGATAAATTCCAAAGGGCGAAGAGTAGATGGAGGTGGACCTGATAGGAGGCTATTCTCTAATTCCGTGGTTCTCAGCCTGTGTGATTTTGCTTCTCAGGGGACACTTGGCAAAGTCTGGAGACATAAAGAGGGGGTATGGTGTTGGCATCTTGGGAGTAGAGGCTAGAGGTGCCACTAATCATCCTACACTAACAAGACATCCTCCACAACAAAGAATTATCCATCCCCAGATGTCAGCAGTGACAAGATTGAGAAGCCCTGCTCTGTCCAACTGAGACATCAAGAGGTCATGAGCTCCTTAGTTACAGAGTGAAAGGGATACAGTCAGTGTATCTGGGACGTAAAATCAGTGGGCCTAAGTGACTGATTATTTGATTGCGTTTGTTTGAGGAGAGAAAAGGAGGATGAGCAAGTAGGGAGATAAAGCTGAGCAGGATTTATTTAGCAAATAAAGAAGAAGCCAGCCTTGAAAGGTAACTGAAAGTGCTATGTTATCAACGCCATCGTTCATGCCTATGGATTAAACAGCACAAACAAGCACTTATCTTTTTTCATCTTTAAGAACAAACTGATATTTGTAATTTTATTGGGATCTAGCAAACCCAGCCTCTTAGGGGAAAAAATGTAGAAAGGTTTCCATTTATAGTCTGGTGCGTTTTTTGCAAAAGATTTTTACTTTAGGGTTTTGAGATAAAGTCATGAGGCAAAGGTCAGTTTAAGTGTGGTCCCAGGTTACTTTTCTGATGTTTTTCTCCCTCTAGAAATTCGTTGATCCTTTAGTACAGCGGTCCCCAGCCTTTTTTGGCACCAGCAACTGGTTTTGTGGAAGACAGTTATTCCATGGACCAGAGGGCGGGGGGTGGTTTCGGGACGATTCAAGCACATTACATTTATTGTACACCTTATTTCTATTATTATTGCATTGTAATATATAATGAAATAATTATACAACTCACCATAATGCTGACAGGAGGTGGAGCTCAGGCGGCAATGTGAGGGATGGGGAGCGGCTGTAAATACAGATGAAGCTTTGCTCGCTCGCCCGCCACTCGCCTCCTGCTGTGCAGCCCGGTTCCTAACAGACCTGTGGCCCAGGGGTTGGGGACCCCGGCTTTAGTATGTATCCCTTACAGAAATTCATCAGAAAATGGGAAATTATGAAGGTAACTCTATCAAAGCGTGTTTGAATTTTTCTTCTAACATGACTGTTTTGGCACTTGTTTTTACTAGTTAAGGGGAAATGGAACTTGGAATTGACAGCTCTTAACCTGCCTTATGCTAAAATTAATTTGATCTCTTCTGTTGGTGCAGGAGAGTCAGCTTTTGAAGGGCCAGGAAGAGGACAGGGTGGGGGGGAAGGAAAGGTTGATTAATAGTGACCTGGCATACTACTCAGTCTTGGACAAAAGCTTTTTAAAGTCCCAGATCTTCACCACAAATAGTGCTTCATCCAGGGTCTGCTTACCTGGAAACACCTTATGTCCATTCAGGGTATATAGATCAGGCAGGATTATGAGGAATGAGATGGTGAGTACACTTAACCTCCATCTTCACATAATCATAGCTGTTCTTTGTTTTCCCTCTCTGGAAACTGCCATTATGAGAAGAGTGAGAAGGTGGGAGAAGGTTCCACTGGTATTTGTCCAGTCCCCACTGGAACACATGTGTCCATTCTGTTTTGTCAGTGTATCAGCCAGAGTCCCTGCAAGAAGCAGGTGGCACACTCCAGTGGGGTAATTTGAGAAGAGTGGGCAAGTGTGGGGTAACCACAAGGGAGAGTGTGCAAGACCCCTGGGCTAGCAAAAGTGGAGCTGGTGGCAAGGGCAGGGGGCGGCTGTGTTACCAGGTCCTGGAGAGCTTGTGTACGGAGAGGCTCAACAGTGTGACCTTTGGTAAAGAACCACAGACAGGCCATACTTCCCTCTTGCCTGCTGATACCCCTCAGTGTCCCCCGCATTGACCAAACCCAGGCCAGAGGGCAGAGAACCTTTTGGTGTGATCCACACCATCAGCATCCTGGGTCAAAAAGCAGGGTGGAGAAGGAGAAGGAGAGTGAATCTGGAGAGGCAGATGGAAGATGTCTAGGACATGGGGGCATTCCTTCTGATTGCTTGCTTCTTGTGGTCAGATATTTGTGGAAGAGTCAGGTGGCGATGGAGGCTGTGCTTTGGAGTCGGAGAGTCTGGCACAGAATTCTGTCTGCTCCGCCTGCTAACTGAGCGAGTCTCAGCTCTTCTAAGTTCCCCAAGCCCGTGTTTCCTCATCATATAATGGGAGTGAGGTTAATGCTACACCAGAAGGTTTGGGAGAGCCTCAAAAGAGAAAATATTTCAGTGCTGTTGACTGGGACTTGGAAAAGGCTGGAAGAAGCTATAGTAAAATGTGAGCAGTATACCTCAGTGAAGTTGTTTTTCTATATAAAACAGATACAACTGTGTTTTGAGCTTATAGTTGCTTTTTTTGTTCACTGTATTTTTCTGTATTTCAGATTCCCTACTGTCAGAAAAAGAAAGACATCCATAAGGGCTATTAATAAATACGTTGGTACTGCCCTTCAAATTATGATTGTTGGCTAATATTGTGCTCTCTGCCTTACTGAGGTGTGTGAATTAGCAGCCATAGCAGAGCTGGCTTGACTGTGGACAGACCGTCGTATGTCATTTCTTGTGATGTGGCCATAGGCTCAGTTCTAGTGTTCCATCCCCAGGAAGCCTCTGCTGGCCGCCTCCCCCCCCCCCCCCCAGTGCTTCTCCTCTGAGCACCTGTAGCCCAAGGCTATTCCCAGCACTTAGCACATTGTGTTGCAATTACTTCCTGTACTAGACTGGGACCTCCTTTAGGTCCATGCTATGTTTTATTCATCTCCATATCACCAGCCTTGTCTCTTATTTGTAAATGCTGCCTTCATTCCTGTTTCTCAGGTTCCCCTACCTCTCTACAGGGAGTCCTCAGGCTCATGTACCATAGCTTCTACAGTGGAGAACAGCAAATTCCAAAATCCTGGGAAGAATTTTGATTATTTTCATATGGGTCAGGTCCACCCCCTTTATTGAGTCAACTATACCCATGGGAGTGGTATGTTATAAAGATCTCAGCTTTAGTCAAGGATCTAGTCCCAGGGGAATCTGTTGTGGCCAGTGGGGTGGGGTCTATACAATCATGTCAGCTCTTATTTAAATCCATTGGTTGCAGTGGAGGAGGATGAATCAGTTAGGAATGCATTCAGCTTCATGACAATACTAAGAAGCTTTTATTTAGATCAGTGGGTTGCAGTGGGGAAGAAACATGGATCAGGAATATATTTGCAAGAGTGCAAACATTGTTTTCTGGAGGATGAAAGAATCTTAGATATTACAGTGGTTTGTGGCTTTCTAAATCTCATCCCTACCTAACATTGTAAACAGATATACAGGTATTAAAATTTCATGGGGGCAGGGATAAGGAAAGGAATGTCTAAAAAGTCTCTTTAGTGGGGTTGATGGTGAAAAAACGGTTGAGAAACACTGAGTTATAATGACAATAATAATACCTAACACTTACGGAGTATTTAACAAGTGCTAGGAACTTTTTCGGATGCCTTATTGTATAGTATTAATTCGTTTAACAATATACCCATTTTACAGTGGTTTAAACAAGTAGACTTGATTTCCTACTCCTGCACTCCTAAATAAAAGTCCAAAGGGGGTTTGACCTTGTCAAAGCCAGTGTATCTTTAGTTCTGTAGACTTTTCCTTCATGCTAATTACCTCATGGTTGCAAGATAATTGCTGTAGCTCTAGACGTTACATCTACCTTTAATGCTAGAAGAATGGGGAAGAAATGGAGAAAGCTGTATCTCCTTTTTTCTTTTTCTTCTTCCTCTTCTTCTTCTTTTTTTTTTTTAATGAGAAGCGTAAGAACTTTTACACTCCCACTGGACTGCTTAGGTATCATTGGGTGGAATTAGGTTGCATGGCCACTTGTAGCTACAAGGGAGACAGGGAAAGGGAGAACAAGATTGTCATGGTTCACTTAGGTCTACATAATCTAATCTGATAGCCAGCTATGACTATTTAAAATTTTTTTCTTATGGAAATATAATTCATATTCCATAATATTTATCATATTAAGTGTACATTTTGGTGGTTTCTAATATATTCACAAGATCATGCAGCCATCACCACTATCTAATTTTCATCATCCCCAAAAGAAATCCAATTTCCGTTAGTAGTCACTCCTCATTACCCCTACCCCCAGCCCCTGGCAACACTAATCTACTTTCTGTCTGTATGGATTTGTCTGTTCTGGACATTTCATATAAATGGAATTATACAGTATGTGGCACTTTGTGTCTGGGGTCTTTCAGTTAGCGTAAGTTTTTCAAGGTTCAGTTAAGTTGTAACATGTATCAGTACTTTTTAAAAATCAGTTCCTTTCTATGACTTGTTAATAGTCAACTACATGGATATACCACATTTGTTTATCCATTCATTTGTTGATGGACATTTAGGTTGTTTCCGCTTTTTAGTTGTTATTATAAATACTGCTATGAACATTCATATACAAGTTTTTGTGTGAACGTATTTTCAGTTCTCTTGGGCACATTCCTAGGAGTGCAATTACTGGATTATATGGTAACTCTGTGTTTAACCCTTTGAAGAAATACCAGACTGTCTCCAAAGCAGCTGCAGCATTTTATAGATCCTGATGGAAATGAATCAGTTTCTCCACATTCTCACCAACACTTGTTGTTTTCCATTTGTTGATTCTACCCATCCTAGCAAATGTGAAGTGGTATCTCATTGTGGTTTTGATTTGCATTTACATAACAACTACTGATGTTGAGCATCTTTTCATGTGCTTGCTAGCTATTTGTGTATCTTCTTTGGAGAAATGTCTATTCTGATCTCTTGCCCTTTTTTTCCAAATGGGTTGTCTTTTTAATTGTTGAGTTATAGTGGCTATTTTAATTTAGATCAGTTAAAATTAAATAAAATTAAAAATTCAGTTTCTCAGTCTCACTGACCACATTTCAGGTGCTCAGTAGCCATGTGTGGAAAGTGGCTGCATTACTGTACGGTGCATGTATAGAGCATCTCCATCACTGCAGTGTAATGGACAGCACTGGCTTAGACCATCAAGACTGATCAGTTGGAGTTGGGGACATGGCCACTGTAAACAAAATCAGAATTTTCTTATGCTAAGGGAAATGGCTTAAACATTAGAACATTCTTCAGAGAGAGTAAGATGTCCTGGTCCTCAGAGATAGGGATAAACATATTTAGTATAAACCTCCTGAAGATGCATAGAATTTTCCCAAGGGAGGAGCTGGGGCAGGGAGTGAATGGGAGGCCAAAATTCTAGACCAGGGATTGGCAACCTTCTTCTGTAAAGAGCTAGATATTAAATATTCTTGCCTTTGCTTCTACATGGTATCTGTCACAACTATTCAGCTTTTTCGTGAAAAAGCAGTCAGAGACAATGTGTAAGTGAATGGGCGTGACTGTGTTCTAATCAAATTTGGTTTACAAAAACAGGTTGTGGGCTGGATCTGGCCCACAGGCCATGGTTTGTGAGTAACATTATGTAGAAAGGTGTGGAAGTTTATAGAGGCCTACCATGCTACAATAAAGGGAATGGTAAGATATTTGGCTTTAGAAAATAGGCTTTGGGGATAATGGTATACAGAGAATCAGTAGGAAGAGAGACAAGCAGATTGTAGGTATCCTCAGTGCATGTCAAAGTTGTTTTGTTTTGTTCTGGCATTTTTGTTTGTTTTTTAAAATATTTTAAGTGACAAGAAACCATCAGAGGTTTTTAAGTTGGAAATTATACAGTTATGTTGGCTTTTTAGACAACCCTCTGGCACCATTGTGAAAAGCAGATTGGAGCAAGGGAAGCTAGAGGCAGAGAAGACCAATTAAGAAGCTGTGAAGAGCCTGAACAAAAGTAGTAGTAGAAACCAAGTCATTCTGTTAATGAGTATACATACGTGTCTCCCTAATCATGTCAGGCTGTTTACAGAATACCCATGACAGTGCCACAGGTTAAGCGTTTGTGTCTTGGGTACAAATAAAGATCTGCTAAATATCATGCTAATTGCATCTGTACAGATGTTGACAACCAAGCAGATAACTTGTCCCCACTGACTTCTTCACTGTGGGCTGGGCAAGAAGCAATGTTGATTTAAATGAGGTGTGAAGAGTGGGACTTGGGCATGCTCTTTTAATGTCCCGGGAGAGTCACCTGGAAAGCCAGAGAATTGGTGCTGAATATTACTCTGAGAACATTGGTGACCTTTGGAAAGCTGTGAGACTGGAGTTGAGTGGGGAGACTTACTGTGGCCTTGGAAGAGTTATCTCTAAATGGGGAGGTGAGCTCCTTCGCCATGGCTCAGTTCTGAAAGGCCCTTGGAGGGGAAAAGGAAACCTTGATGCACTCCTCATTTATGAAGTTGGGTCCAGAGTTGAGCACAGTATGGAGGTTTGCCTGGGAGTGTCTGCCGTCAGCAAAGATGAATTATCCACATGTACTTCGAAAATAGCAAATGCAAATTATGTGTCCATGGATATTTTTTTTCAACATAGTAATCCTTCCCTGTGAGTACACAACGTATTTTCGAAGCCAATTTTGCAGACTGAGGGACGAGAACTCTACAATAAATGTTGCTAAGCTGTTGCTAGGTTGGTTTTCCTACTTGTAAGCATATTAGTACAGAATCCTCTGAAGTTTAATTTGGAGTGGGATAATGTGTAGTGATTTCTGAGAGCCTTTATTATGTGACCATACTCATCAAGAAGGCATCTTGGCTTCTTCACTAGTTAAATCATCACTGATTCCTAAAATTATGAAATATAAATTAAAATATAAGAAACAGCTTTGGGCTCTTCACAAAGCAGAATTATACCTCACCCTAGGAATGAAAATGAAGGAATATCGTACTTGCACAGCTATTTTTCTCTCCGGATGTCCTGACTTCAGATACTGTGAGCATCAGAAAAATGTCTCCTGAACCTGATTTTGAGTGGCCAGACCTATGTCCAGTGGGAATTATGAGTAGTTCCAAGGGTGGAGTGGACAGAGGTGATGACATGAAAAGAGACTGCCCCTTTGACCAGGCCTGGTTCATGAAGTCATCTTTCCCAGAGTGGGTGGTGGGTGGGTGTGTACCTGTGCAGGCCCCTGTGGAAGCAGAGGTCCGCTGCCTCTCCAGTAACACTCGAAGGGCAGAGGCTGTGGCTCGCCCTGAATGTCAGTCTTTGATGTTGTACGGAGGTCTGATGAGAGGAGTGAGGGAACCTCATCCCTTCTCTGAGTCCAGCACCCTTGAACAGAAGGGACAGACTGAGTCCAGAGCATACAGTGTTCACTGGGTTTGTCAAATTATTTTTCAATCTTGTAGGGTTTGGGACTTCCCCAAGTGTATTTTGCCAAGTGTTTGTACACTGGTGTCTATTAAGAGCAGTGCACTCTGTACATGTCTGATTCGTCTCCCCTGGAATGATCAAAACACTGTAGCTTGGAGATCTCTGACGTCCAGAAAAGGTCTTCTGAATTTTTAAATGTCCTTTTTGCTCTTTAATGAGACCAACAGAAATGGGTGACTCCAGTGATCACAAAGAGGCCCAAGTTTGCTCCCAACTTCCTGGCCACCAAGGAGCTTTGGGCATGAGTATTTTCTGGGGTGTTTGTGCCAACAGTGCTATTCTAGGGCATGTTTCTGATTGCTTTACATACACCTGCTCAGCAAAGCTGTTTTTGAGGGATTTGTCCAGCAGTCATTAACTTTTTCTTTTCTTTCTTTTTTTTTTTTTTTAATGAAGCTTCTCAAGTCTTTTCTTAGAACAGGGAAATCTCTTTGTGACAAAGAATAAATAAACGCTAGCTAGTTAGATGACCTAGTTCCTTCAACAACAACAACAAAAAAGTGCAGAGGGGGGAAAAAGAGAGAGGGAGGAGAAACTATAATGAAAAAGACTTAGGAAACATATGGACCACTCTTGATATATGGTTCTTATTTGAACCTTCACTCAAAAAACAACTGTTAAAAGAAGAAAGTAAAATAGTAGGAGAAGTAGGAACACAGAATGGACATTTGGTGATATTAAGGAATTATTTTAAATTATGATACTATTGCAATTACTTTTAAAAAGATATCTCACATTTTATAGATGCATGCTTAAATATTTGTAGAAAAATAATACAAAGTCTGGAATTCTCTTAAAAAGAACTGGAGTGAGGTACAGATGAAACAGGATGGCCGTGAGTTGAAATTACCTGAAGCTGGGTGATAGGAACATGAGAGTTCACTAACTATTCTTTCTAATTTTGAACATGTTTATAATTTAACATACTAAAAAGTTTTAAAAAATTGACAGTTTGGAATCTCTGAAAGTCTTGGGTTCCTAAGGGAACTTCTTTTGGTTGCCTTTGCTTCTATTCCCACCTCCCTAAACCCCAATGGAGGGATATTTTCCCCTTTAGTTGTGGCTGTTTCCCTCTGTCTCTTTCTCCCTCCCTCCCTTCTTCCCTCCCTCCCTACTTCCTGTCTGCCTGTCTTTCTGTTCCCTCCCTTCCTGTCTGTCTTTTCTGTTTTCCTGTCTTTCTATCTTCTTTTCTTGCTTTTCTTTCCTTTCCTGACCTTCACTGGGGCTGACAAGAAGACACATGTTTTGTATCAAGTTGCAAATATACTTGGGACATATTATCATAGCAATACAGAGGCCAGGCACTTTCTGGAGACTCAGATGAAAGAGGCAGGCTGCCAGTGCCTGCCTGACCTCTAAGTGGTCTTACTGGGCTGAGGACAAAACTTGACTAGGCCACCCTCCCCAACATCAGTCATTGCAACTGGTTTGTAAAATTATTTGCCGTGATGAGAAGGATTGGGGTCAAAGTTAACTTCTTATCATTAGTGTGGATTTTCAAAGGAGACGTTGGGACCCCAGTCTTATGTTGTCACTGTCTGTGACTTGGAAGGAGTTCCTGGCTTTGAGGTTTTGCTATGAGATTGGTCTGATTTGGTCAGTGTCTGAGCAGACAGAGAGATTAGATTATTGACCCCCAAACTAGCCTCAGAAAGTAAGTCATGATGGCAAGAATCACCTGCAGAGATTTTTAATTTTTTTAAAAAACCTTTTAGTAAAGATACTTGGGCAACCTGCTGGGAATTCTGATTCAGTAGATCTGAATGGAAACAGAAGCTGAAATCTGTAATTTTGTTAGCTTCCCATGATTCTTATGATCATTCGGTTGGGGATCTTCTAGATTCAGGGTTTTTTTTTTTTTTTTTGATAGATTGGAGGGATTCCGGTTGCTCAAGGAGCAGATCGAGATTGTATTTCCATATAGTTCTGCTTTATTACAATGGATGTGGCAAGTTTTCCATTGGTGTTATTGTTTTTAATTGTTTTCATTTAAGTTGACCTGTTTCTGAGCAAGGCTTTGCATCTAGTAGTTATTACCATAAGCATAAGGTAAATAAATGGTGAATACAGAAAGTCAGGAAAAGGAAAGATAACTAATACTTATCGAGTGCCTGGTATTGTAGTCGACTTGACTCATCATTTATGTTTTCTCCTTTAATTTTCACCAGAGCCCTGGAGAGCAGTTATTACTACTCGGTTTTGCATTTGATGAGATTAAAGTTCAGAGAAGTTCAGTATTTTACCCTAAGTCACACAGTGAACCCATGACTGAAGGAGTATTTGAACCCAGATTTGTTTGTCTTTTGTGCCACACAGCCTTTCTGAACTCTGCCGCCCATTTCCCAGTCCTTTCTTGGCCCCAGAGGATTGTGTAACAGGAGGGGAAATCTGTTTAGAGGTCAGGAAACCCTGCCAATGGGGCAGGCTGCCAGAGCTTCCTTTGCTGGGCTGTACCAGAGTGTTTGTTTTTCTTGGTCCAATACTGGGTAAAGGTCCCACTGATAGCTTTGTCACTGCTCAGAACGCCAGGTGTCATCACTGGGAACTGTTTGGCAAAGGAACATGACAGCTGAGGGACAGAAGCCTCTTCTAGGTGGTTTGCCCATATCTGAATTTGTGTGTGTGTGTGGCACCTTGTCACAGGCCTGAGATGTGGGAGTTTTGTGCGCACCATCCAGCATCTTGGCTTTCTCTGACAATGTGAAGGTCAGAATGTCAGATGGAAAGAAAAAATTCCCCCAGTGGATTCCAGGCACTCACTGTCACTCACCTGGTGTATTGCACACTGGTCTTCCTTCCTGTGGCCTGTTTTCCAAGTCACTTTCCTCAGAGGAGATCCTCCTAAAAATGCAGGTCTCACTATGCTCCTCACTTGTGAAATCCCTTCAGTGACTCCCCATTCCTTGAGCCCCTCAGCATAGCAGTGAAGACCCTTCCTGGGCTGGCTCTGTCCCTCCAACTGCATTTTCTACTCCTCCCTGCATCAGGAACAGCCAGAGTCCTTGCACTTCACAGCTGTGCAGCCTATTCTAGATGCAGAGGGGAAAAGAACCCCAAGAAAATGGATAGAATTTAGTTCTAACTTGCATGGTGCCTGGCAGTATTTGACTTTTCCATGTGATTGTTGCCTGTCTCTCCCACTGTACTGGAAGCTCCCTGAGGGCAGGGCCTTTAACTTGTCTCCTGCTGTATCATCACATGGGGAACAATGCCCAGTACATAGGAGGTGCTCACAGGATGGAATAGATGAATGGTAGTCACTATTCAGTGCCGTTCAGGGTCAAAGGAAGGCTGGGTTAGTGGCTGGCGCGTTCAAGGAGGGCTTCACAATACACCCGTTCGGCTTTGAGGAATCAGCAGAACTGGTTGTGGCTTTAGTCTTAAGAGAATCAGAATTTTTTGTAGGGCTCTTGATGTATTAGAAGGAAGATGGGTTTTAGAACCAAAGAGATCCAGGTTCAAATTTGGACTCTTTCACTTACCAGTTTTGTGACTTTAAGATCTCTGAGTTTCAGTTTCTTCACCCATAAAATGAGATTGATATTACTTTCTTTATTCTGAGGAATTAAAGTGTTATCATATATAAAGCATGCAGCATAATGTCGGTCATGTATTAGGCTCTCAATCAGTGGTACAGATACAGTGTGACTAAATGCCTGGGAAACGGGGATTATTTAGAGGAGGTAGTTAAATTTGATAAAAATGGCGCAATTGTTAAACTGGCACAGAAGAATCAGAGTTAGATTTCACAGTTTTGTGGCTTTTTTCATGTGCTTTGGAGATTTCTCTCACATTTCTATACATTTTTTTTTAACTTTGAAGAATTGGGGGAGGGGTATGTGCCTCCAGCCTGCCCACCTGATACATAGATTCCCTCTGCCCTAACACTAGGGGCCTGTTTGAAGGGAAGGCTTTTCTGGCAGGGGGATCATGATGAGAAGAAGAGGGGGATGGGAAATAGCTTTTTTTTTTGAGGTGGAAAAATTGGAGCTACTCTTCCCATGAGAAACAACATACACCTGACTTTCCTTCTGCTGTGTGTGTGTGCGCACTTCCCTATAGACCTTGGTGTGACAGTTTTCACTGAGGTCATGATCCTGGCCTCTACGTAATTCTTCCCCTCGTCTTACGCCATCCCTCCTTTTCTCACTTTCTTCACCCACATCTGCTTCTCTCGGGTTCCTAGAAGATGCCGAGTTCTTTTCTGCCTTGGCTTCTTTGAGTCGGCCAGTCCCTTTGACTGAAGTTCTTCTCCTCCGGCTCTTTTCACTTTTCAGAAGGTCAGCAGGCTCCTTCTTCTGCAGTAGTATTGGAGCAAAATAATGGAATTGGTTTTTCAGTGTTTGTTTTACATCATACCAAGGAATAATATTTTAAGCGTGTTTGTAATTCTTAATTTTTTTTAAACAGTGACATTTAATACATTTCAAACACACAAATGTAGGCACGTGGTAGGAAGCCTTCCTCTGGGCGCTACTGCTGGTCCTGCTCTTGGCGTCAGTCCCCGCTCCCCTGGGCTCCCTGTAAAGCTCCTGTCTCTTCAGGGAGGGCGGTTAACATCATGCTCCGCACCTGCACCCGCACCCGCACCCGCACCCGCACCCTCACCCTACCTGAGCCTTCAGAACCACCGCCTCCGGGCAGTTCTTCTGCCTTCGTCTGCTGCAGGTGGTTTCGTCCCTGTCCCTACGAATCCGGTAGGTGGCCCTGCTGGGGACCCAGTTCCTCCCCCTCCCCAGTGGGAGATGGGTGGGGGCAGAGGGGTTACGGGAGCGGAGTGGCAAAGAGGGGCCGGGAGTGCTTGTCATTAGGGTATCCAGGAGGGGAAGGAGGGCACAGTTGGATGGGAAGAGTCAAGAAGGACAAAGTTGCTGACGAACGTCTGAAATCACAGTATCATGCCAACAAAAATAGCAGTAATTCAGGACTCAAAAAACCAGCACAGTATGCTTTCATACCAAAACGTGGTGGTGTATTCACAATTCTCACCTTAGAAGTTATCTCCTCAGGGAGACCCCCTCAACTGGTACTCTTCTACCTTCCACGTTGAAGTCCCCGTCACACTTACTACTCTCTGGAAATACACTGTTTCCCCTTTTGTATTGTTTAGTCATCTAAATATATTGTTTAGTCGTTGGAATCCCCCAAATGTAATCTAAGCTCCATGAGGGCAGGACCCCTGCCTGCTTGCTCCCCAGTGCCTAGACCCGTGTCTAGAATGTAGTCAGTTCCAATCAATATGTGTTGAATGAGTGGACGGGAACAATTTTGGCAATCCAGGTTGCTTTGGGTGAGGTGAACATTGAGGAAAGGGGTGTAGTTGCCTCCAGTTCTCTAAGCCAGGTCAGGCAATGCTGATACAGGCTTGGTTATTGTCATTCCAATTATTATTTTGTTTCAAAACCTTTGAGGATGCCAGGCACGTTGTGGAATTGAGGGAAGTAAAAATCTTGCAACAGATGGTACCACCTGCAAAAGAGAATAAGTCTAATTTTCTACCCCACCCTCCGTTCCCTATCACAGATATGAATAAACACACACCAAATTGTTTTTAATGCTCCCTTTGGAGGGAGGGCACGTTTAGTATTCTGAGTCAGGCAAGGAGAGTCTGTAGCCACAGGACAGCTGGGAACTCAGGTCCATGGAGGGCGCCCGGGATGGAGGTGAGGAGAAGGCGCCTCCTTGTCTGGTGACAGCAGCTGGGGCCTTCTCTGCTTCCCTCCCCACAAAAATCCAGTTGGAACCAGCGCATGCTGGGATCCTGCCTGCCAGACAGAAACAGATGGCCTCAGGCCGCCGCCGATCTGGTGGCACCAACTGCATAGCTGCTGCTTTACTCATGGTCAGGGGAGACGGAGATGGAGACGGTGGAGGTGAGGGCCGGTCACCTTGCATTCCTTCAGCAGCTGAAGTGACTCGCTTTGCCGTGGCTGAAGTTTCAGGTCAGGTTCTGTGGGCTGCAAGAATTCTGTCTGCTCACGCCAATGAGAAGCAGACTTGGCTGGGAATATTTGTAAACCTGTATATCTTCAATCAAAGCGTTTGAAAAAGATACTTTATTTTTTCCCCTTCATCCTTCACCTGCCACAGAAAGGGCTTGTTGGAGTTAGCTTAGCAGTCATTTGTTAAGTGCACTCTCCCCCCGTGCAGCTCTGAGGAGGACAGCAAAAGAGGGCGTCAAAGAAGCTTCCCTCACATCCCTGAGGATGTATGAGCAACTCGTAAAGGCAGAGCGGGAGATGGAAGTAACATTGCATGAGGAGTTCGATGGTTTACTTTCTGGGGCCAGGATCGTCACCTACTAGAGGCGGGACCCTTGGCAGGTCACTTAACCTCCATGGCCTCCTGCTGTCTTATCTCCCACATGGGAAGGTAGGACTGGATTGGGAACATCGGATAGATTAGCTCTCATGCCTGTTCTTATCGATTGGAAATTGCTGTCTGGAGCAGCGTGGGGGATGACTGGTAAGTCAGTCTCAGCTAAGAGAGAAAGAAATATCCACTCTTGATGTTCTCCAAGCGTATGGACCCAGGGATAGTGGCTCACAGGCCAGATATTACCCGACTTGATGGTAATTTCTGCCCCTGTTATTTTATGATTCCATGTGTCCTACAGGGATCATTTTCCAGTCTTAATCATTGCCTGAGACTTTATTAATGAAGGTGAGGAACATACACACAATCTGACTTTTCTTGAGAGTTTGAGATTCTGTCATTTGACCTTCCTCTTTTTAGAGAGAGAAACTATTAAATGACTTGCCCAAAGTCATTCAGCTAATAAGTGATAGAACTGGAATTCAAACACAGCTCCGCCTGCCTTCAGAACCCAAGTGCTCAACCACCACCCTGCACCACTCCCCAGCTGGAGATTGTCATTAAACGTCCATGGGAATGGCACTGGATGTTAAGGACACAGAGATCAGAAGGGTGCTCGAGAGATTTGTTAACTGCTATCTGCCCATCTCTTTTCAGCTTACAAAGCACTTTCGAAATACTGTGAACATATACTGAGTGCTAAAGACCTATACAGAATTTTTTTTTTTTTACCTGGATTATTTCATTTAAACTTTCAAAGCTATTACTGCTTTTGTTCAGGGGAGATAACTGAGGCTCAGAGAGTGAGGCAGCTTGCCCCCGTGGCTGGGACTAGAGCTGAGGACTGCCCACCTCTGGAGTCTGTGATGGCACCTGTTAGTGCTGGCGAGTACTGAGTGGACCACTTGGCAACATTAGAGGTGCTTTTGAGTATGAAAGGTGGGGTGGGTATCCCCCTCACTTAGGTCTCTTCTGTCCTCTAGAACTTGGGGAAAATACTGCCCTTACTTCCCAGTGTGAGCAGGGAAGGTTCCCGGTTGCACTTCCTGGGCGCTGTCCCCTGGCTGGGGCTGAGGGGGCTCCTCTGGTCCAGCAGTGCTCAGCCAGCGTGTGAGTGAGTGGCTGGTCACCACGTGACTGACCTCATGCAGCGGGAAACTTTCTTCCGCTTAGTGAAAACTGAAAACATTAGACCATCAGATGTATGACTGCACTGAATGCAAGAGATTAAAAAGAGGTGACCTGCCGAATAGGTGACCTGGAGTAGACCTTTAGAAAAGTGAATCTCCCGTTGGCCCTGCTAAAGTTAGTTTCAATAATTCTGGTTTTTTTTTTTTTTAAACTATCTTAGAATCTTAAAGGTTAAAGAATAATAAATACACATACCTAAGTATATAGAGAGAGATTTAAAATGTGTGTGAAAATAGGGCTCTTCAGAGGGTAAGTGGAATAGTACTTTCTACTTCAGCAGTCTCTCCTCTTGATTTTTTGGCTTGGGGAACTTTCTGTCTTTCCGATCAACTCAATTCATTTGGTGCTGTTGCTTTCCTTTTATGAAAACGATTAATTCTGGGGATTCAATCAAAATAGACTTGAAAAGACAACCCTCAAATTGCAAATATCAGGGAATCTGGAATTTGCCTTTTCTGGGCTGAAGTTGTTTGTGGGTAAGTTTGCTGCCTCGCCCCTGCCTCTACCCCACAAGAAGAAGTCTCACTCTTTTCCAGGTCCCCCCTCCCAGTTCTTTTCCAGCAGACATGCATACGCACCCATGCACACCCACGTGTGCCTGCATGCTCACACACGTTTTTGACTTTGTGCTAATAGGTAAAAAAGGCCAGCATCAGCAAGGCTGGGCCGCAGGCCTGTCTGGTTTAAATCTGAGCTGCCTGGGAGATCTGGGGTAATAAGTGAGTGACAACAGGTGCAGATTTTGTTACACCCTTCTGAGCTCAGCCCATAGTTCTTTCTTTGATTCTTTTCACCCAACACCCTTGCCTTAGTTGCGTCCAATAAATTTTATAGCTGTGTGATCCTGTTTCAGAGCGGAAGGGAGATTTTTCTCTCCACTTGGCTAAATGGTGCCTAAGTCAAAACCCCACTTCCTGCCCCCTCCTCACTTCTTAAGAAGTAGTAATAAGGAATAATCGCCAGCCAGAAGCTGCTGCTGGGTCCGGTATCTGCAGTCTTGCACGTGAAGAGCTAATTTTCGGGTCCTGTTTTAGAAAAGCCAAGAATTAACTTGCAGAGAATTAACCATTTGGGGAGAAAATAATTACTGGGCTTTTTCTGCCCTGTGATAACTGGAGCCACCGGCGGATCCTTCATAGTGGTGTCAACGCCCACTTCTATTTAAAACAAAGTATTGCTCTAGGGGCCTTGAAAGTACTATCTGGATGTGCTCTGTGGCACATTTTTGTGTGAGCCACACTGAATGTTGGCGTTACAAGGGGATTTGTTTCATATCTTTTTGGTGCAAAGTCCCAGGGCAGTGAGACATTTTCTTTCTTTTTTTTTTAAATTTTTTTTTTTGTATTGGAGTATAGTTGATTTAACAATGTTCTGTTAGTTTCAGGTGTACATCAAAGTGATTCAGATATACATGTATCTATTCTTTTTCAAATTCTTTTCCCAATTAGGTTGTTACATAATATTGGGCCAAGTTCCCTGTGCTATACAATAGGACCTTGTTGGTTATCCATTTTAAGCATAGCAGTGTGTACATGTCAATCCCAAACGTGTATGGCTTCTGCAGGTGTCAGATGTGTTTGTGGGCCCTGCATGCAAACTTGTGGTGGGGCCCCATCAGGGTTCCTTCAGAAACAGGCTGTGGTCTGAGAAGAGGATTGTTTCTGATACAGTCCAGTGTCCTCTAGATATTTCGAAACTTGCCCAGCTGCTCTGTTGCCCAGTGTGTGGATTTTTTTTAAGGTATCCTAGCCCACGATACGTTTGGAAAGGAGATGGTGGACTTTTCCACTGGTTATTGGAGGGGACCTGAATACAGCGGGTCAGATGCCTCAGTCTGATCAGAGTACAGCAGAATGTCACGTGGTCTCATGATGCAAATACCCACTGTCCGCTGCCAACTTCACAATCTGGATGTCTGTCCTGCGTTCTCTCCTGATCCCCAGACTGCACAACGAACTCATCGTTAGGTACCTCTACTTGCCGGCTCACAGGCACCTCAGGCTCCACTCCTTTTCCCTGAAATAATTTTGCTTTTCTTTCAGTGTTTCCTGTCATAGGGAAGGTGCTATCAGTATTACCCAAACCAAAAACCTTGATATCATACCTCCCATATCCATTACTGTTCACTAAATGAGGGGCAAAAACTATTATATTGCCCATTCACTATCTCTGGGATCCATTATCCTCCTGACTGGCCTCTTTGGCTCCCACCATCCTCCCTGCCTTTCCCCCAACTTCTATCCCACGTCACCTTCTCACTCGCAACTTCTACCCCACCTCGCCTCCTCACTCCTCACCTCCCTCCCCGAAACCGGTGGTCCGTCCACCTCTAGTCTTATCTTTGAACGTGGATCTATTACTTCTCCATTTGAAACCCTTCGGTAGCATCCCATGCCTGCAGTTTTCAAGTCTTACCTCCCTAGTGCGGAGTTCAGGCCTGCTGTGATCTAGCTATTCCCTGATGCTCCCAGCTCACCCTCTGCCACTCTCCTGGTGGAAGGGATCAAAAAACCTGGATCCCTTCATTTTCTTTCAACTCTTTGTATTTTTGCACATGCTATTTCCTCTGCTAGTAATGCCGTTTCCTTAACTGGCTTAATCAACTTCTGTACTTTTGTGTTATTAGGTTATAGTCCTATTTGTGGCTTGTATAAGATGGCATTTTTCTTTCTTACGTGGTAGTCTAGAGATGGATGCTTTCCATGAGGTCCTCCAGGAACCCAGGTGGCTTTGAACCATCCTTATGTGATGCTCTTGTACGCATGATCCAAGGTGGCTTTCAGCCTCGGTCTCCTTCCAGGCAGCAGGATAGAAGATGGATGAAGAAGAAACATACTTTTCCCTTTAGGGGCACATTCTAGAAGCTGTGCATATCTCTCCTTTGCAATCTTTCCTGCCTCCTGGCTGTCTGGTACTCTACTTCTGTGGTAGTAGAAGTAGTAGCAGCAGCAGCGACAGTAATGGTGGTGGTGATAGCAATAGATCTCTAGCAGAAGTCGTAATAATAGTAGCAGGAGCAATAATAGTAGTAGGAGTAGAAGTAGTATCATTTCCCATTCACAGTTTCAGAAGAAGTTGAAAGGTTAAGTGGCCTTGGTCACAAAGTCACACAGCTAATCCGTAGACAGCCACATCAGCATTCGAACCCAGAGCCCTCTTACTCCAGAGCCCACCACCAGCTTTCAGTCCAGTCACACTGAGTGACAGTTGTTTCTTTACATGATTATCTCTCCCTCTAGAATCTGAACTCCTTGAGAAAAAGGACTTTTCCAGTTCACCTTTGTCTTTGTAGAGCTTAGCATAAGGCTTGGCATATAGTCAGTAATCAGAAAGTACTTTAGACATATAAATCAGGGTTTCTTAACCTTGGCACTCTTGACGTCTTGGGCCAGATAATTTTCTGTTGCAGGGCTGTCCTGTGGGGTGTTGTAGGATGTTTAGCACCATCCTTGGCATCTACACACTAAACGCCAGTCGTACACCTCTCTACCTCCCTGTCAGGGAGACCAAAAACGTCCCCAGGCGTTGCCAGCTGTCCTCTGGGGGGCCAAATTCCCCTGGTTAAGAACCACTGATTTAAATCAAGTGACGGCCAAGGAGCCTTGAATGGTGCTCACATCCAGAAAGGACATCTTCAGGATTGGTAAGGCTGCTGAGTCTCTCAAAGATGATGATGTGTTTTCCAGGCCTCTGTGTGTCTGGTGTGCAGAGAGGAGGCTTGCTACACTCAGAGGGTGTCTGCGGAGGCGGCCGCAGTGATCTCCCTGAATATGCCAAGCCTTCTTGGGAAATACCAGAGAGGGTCCCTCTGGAGGCAGATCTCGCTGGGCCCTGCAGATCTGCTGTCTGGCCTGGCACCATGTGGCAGAATCTCATCGCCTTACCCAAAAATATGCTTTTGTAACTCTCCTGGCAAAACGGGGACCGTGTTCTGTTTCCTGGTTTCTCTTTTCTATTTCCAGATGTGTCACTGGTGACATGTGGAGCCCATGGAGAACTCTGTTGCAACCCAAGTCTCTTATTCTCTGCCAGCCCAGTTGTCATAATTTTCCCGCCATCTAAGCCAGTCTAAGTTATGTTACCATGTGGTGGTCAGTGTCTGGGTATCGTTGTCACCTACGTTATTCTCGGGCCTGTAGCATGTTGCACGGAGAAAGCTTTATAGGTTTTTCTACAAAGGGAGTTAGCCCTTCTGTGCTTGCCTTGCCTTTATTGATGACAAGGGACAGGAATTCTAAATCTGCCATTTATTTGTTGTGTCATTTTGAACAGTATACTTAGCTTCGTTGATACTTCATTTGTTTACAAAATAGAGTAACCTATTTGTCCAGGCTATCCCTACAGAGTTATTATAAGAGCAGAATAAGATAATCTGTGCAAAAGGCTTAGACTCCCCAGTGTTATATACTATTAGTGCACGTTTTGCACCCAAGAAGACTGCAGCATCCTCGTTCTTCGGCGCTGGTTGTAAGTTGAGTTAAGGTAGACTCTATGTCTGCCTTTTTCTCCCAGCTCCTAGGACCTAGAAAGTATTCAGTAAATACGTGATGAATGACTGTATGAAGAAAAGTTGGAAAGTCAGACCCTGTGGTCCATTGCTCCACTGGGGGCTGGAGACAGGGGTGGAGAGTTATTGCGTGGTTTACGTGTCACTTACATTTGTGAAAGACGTTCCAAGCAATCACATTTTTAAGAGTTTACAGAGTGCTTACTAGAGGTCACAAACTTGAGTGCCTGCAGAGGCAGTACACACATAAGACACTGGCAGGCATGAGATAAGACAGGTGAGGAGGGACCCAGGAAGCTGGGGAGAGCACCCCCAGCCTGAAGACACGCAGTTCATGTACTTCGAAGTCTCTGCATCAACCAAACAAAATATGTCTTTGGGCCAATTTAGGTCTTCTGGCAGCCATTTGTGACTCCTAATTTACAGGGTACCTAGGATAAACCCTGGCGCAGGTGCTGGGCAGATAAAGATGAGGCGCTCAGAGTCCAGTAGCAGAGGTGGACAGGAAATGAATAGTGGAAAAATGAGAGTAGCTAAGATGTATTGAGAGCTCCGCCAAGCTCTGTTCTGTGTCCTTTACAAATGACAACAGCCCAGTGTGAGGTAGGGGGTATTATTGCCCCTGTAAATGGGGCTAGTTAAGATGCAAAGAGGTTGAGTAACTTGCCCAAGGTTGTGAAGCCAGTAGCTGGCTGGTGATGAAATGTAATGTGCTGTAGCCAGTGGTGGAAGAACACAGCAGCCCACTTCTAGATCTCATCCTTCCACTCTTGCCCCCCTCCTGTCCATCCTGCACACATCAGCCTAAGTGATCTCACAGGGTCACTGAGATCAGGTCCCTCGCAGTCTCCCAGTTGCTCACGCAGTAACATCCCTTCTCCGAGGAGGCCCCGTGCCATCAGGTCTGCGCTCAGCTCCACTTGCTCAGCTGCACAGGCCCCAGGCCCTCATGGTCACTCTCCCCTCTGCCCAAGTCTCTCCGTCTTCTGAAGGACCGTTGTCATTCCTCTGGCCTCAGCTCCAGGGTCCTCTCCTCAGAGGCCCACCCTGCCAACCCAGTCCGAAGTCAGCCTCCTGCGTCACTCTCCTCCTTGTCATCCTGCTGGTTTCCTCCCTGGCACGTGTGTTGGCCTGGCTGACTCCCCCACTGGGATGTAAGGTCCAAGAATGCCAGGACCTGTCCTGTTCCCTGTCTCATGCCATTGGTGACACATGGCCAGCACAAAGTAGACACACGATAAAGACATGTTTGTTGACTGAACGAGGCAGCAAGTGGGAGGAGGCTAACTTCACGGTGCAGAATCAGAGAGATTGAGACCCACCTGACGTCATATAGATTAACGATGGCACAGTCGAGATTTGAGCTGATCATGACAGCGCCTTGCTTGAAACCCGTCATTGCCTCCCCATATTTCTCCAGTTAGCGTCCCCGGCACTTGGCACTTGGCATGGGCCGTAAACCTTGATGTCTGGCCTTGCATCGCCTCCAGCCCCACGGCCCCCGGTTCTCTGCACACCCTCCCTTCCTGCTGTAGCCACGCTGACTTTGCTGCCGCCTAGTCAGTCCACGTTCTGGCCGGTGCAGCCCTCTTCACATTCTCTTCCCTCAGCTCTCATTATCCTTCAAGTTTCAACTTAAACACGCCTTCCCCAGGAATCTGTACCCAAGCCCCCGGACCAGATTCGATGCCTCTCAAGTACGCTTCATTGCATAGATCACTACTGTCGTTACATAGTCATTTTTGTGATTCACTGTCTGATTCTGGCTCTTCTGCCCAGGCCCCCAAGAAGGGCAGCTGGTTCATCTCACTCATCTCTGTGTACCCAGCGTCGCCTCCTGGGCCTGTTAGGTGGCAGGTGCTATGTAAACATTTGTCCAGGGACTGAGTGAATGAATCACTGTCAGTAAGTGAATGAAGAGCACCTGAATCTACTGTAGCCACCTCCCTTCTCTGGGAAAGCTCCCTGATAACATTCCACAGCCTGGCGGGCGCTTGCCCTTCCCTGATGTCTGTCTGTATCTGGTAACCAGAGAGGTCGAGCTACAGGGATAAGGAGCCTTGTGTTTGTCTTGTCCCAGCACAGGAAAGGGAAGAGCTTTGGCTCTGACTGTTATAATGAGGACTAAAATTAGCCCTTCGGGGGTGATCTTTGTTTACCACTGCCCAAGGCCACTGTTCTTGGAGAAAGGTCAAGAACACTGGACAGGAGGTGGGTGTTTACAAGTTCTGTCCTGACTAGCCCATGATACCATGCCTCAGACCCTCATTCCCCTGACCCCTCATTAATTAGATCTGAAGAGGCAACTTCAGACGTGGATTTTGTCTTTGAAGAAGGATCTAGAGCCCAAGACACCATCCTGAAGGCTTTGTTCTCCTCCTCCCCCTCCACGCTCAGTCAGTCTCTCACCAGGTCCTTGTGATGCCAGCTCCTCAGAAGCATCTCCTCTTCCTTGGGGGATGGGCAGGGGCATGGTGCGGGGGGGCGGTCAGAGCTCTGCTGTCGCCTGAGGAGCCCTGTGTTTTAATTTGCATTACGTGTGACGGTATCTGCCGTGACCTCCAGGTTGGGCGTTCTTCAGGGTTGGTGGTGGGAAGCCAGGTCTGTACAGAGGTGCAATCAGAAGGGAAAAGTGTGGGTCAGAAGGGAAAAGTGTGGGGCAGATAAACCCGCTTTTGCCCTCAGAACAACTATCCCCCCACCCACCCCGTAGTGGAGCTCTCTCTGCAGGCCAGGCACTAGCTAAGCACACAGCCTGCACCACCCTGGACTGGCCCGTTCCCAGTCACGGTAAGAGCCAGACATGGCTCACTAGCTCACCTCCAGGACTTCTGTACCTATTCAAGCCTAAGGACGGCACATCAACTCTTGCTTTTTTAATAACACTATTTGAGACCTAGAACTTCATTGGTTTCTAATCCCACCAACACAACTACCTCATGTATACACATCTCACTGTGTACACATTCATAGGGACTTGTAAAATGGTAGGCAACTGATATTTGTTGAAGAGGATCTGGAAGAGAAATCGCAGTTGCTAATATTAGTGAGTAATTTTGGCTCTGCAACTTTGAGTCAGTTACTTAGTTTAATTCTGCTTCTTTTTACCAGGACTGTTGGGAGGCAAAAATCAGATGTGTCAAATGTGCCTAACCATTTTTCCTTTTGATCAGCATGGCTGTCCTCCTGGTTGGGACACTGCCCTCTCCCTCATGCCTCACTGGACAATGCTTGTTCCCCCTGCGGGTCTCACTGAGATGCCATTTCCCCAAGCAGTCCTTCCCTGACCCCCAGGGTTAATTGGGCCCCTCTTAATTGTAAGATTTCATGGTACCCTGCACTTTTCCCACTTAAGACAGCTGTAAGTATTTATATAATTTTATGTTAAATGCTGACCTCTTCTGCTCCCTCCAGGGTACAGGAGGGTAGATACCATATCTATCTTATTTCCTTCCTTGACTGGCGCAGAATTGGCATTCAGATTGACTTTCCCTAAGGTCAGCGTTAGACCTCCATGTCACTAAATCCTCTTTCACTTGATTTCACTTTTTATTGTGGAAACCTTCAAACGTACACAACAGTCAACAGAAAAGAAATTTCATACAGGTACCCATTACCTGCAGTGGCTGAGAACATATTTGTCCTGCATCCCACTTCCTAAGCGATGGGTCTAGTGACTGCTTTGGGGGAAGTGTCAGGGAAATACTTAGTACCTATTAACACTGATGTTACAGATGTGTCAACATGCGGCTCGCTCTGGAGATTATGTCCGTGTGCACATATGCATGTGGCAGTGATTGGTCTAATGGGCCAGGATGACGGTAGACATTTAACTTAATATGTTCTGGTTTGGAGTTTTCACATAAACGCCACTGAAAACATGAATATTTCAGACCCTTTCTCAATCTAGAGTGGTTATTAAGCTCAGGGGAACAGACTCTGTTTGGAGGGAATCTGAGCCAATTTATAGGCTGACAAGAGAACTGTGTGATGATATAAAATCCACCCTCCCCATGTGGTCTCTGCACCAGTCGGGGAGAGATCTTGGGGTTTCAGAAGAGACCATTTAATGGGGAGATTTTCCATAGGTTTGATGGACAGATTTCAGGAGAAGTATGCAGTACGTGTGTGTGTGTGTGTGTGTGTGTGTGTGTGTTTAAATGTGCCAAGTGAAGCTGAAGAAAAACGAGTACTGCTAATACTAGGTATTGTTAATGAAGGCTTGCCCAGGTCAGTTGCTGTGCCAGGAGGTCCTTTACAGTATATCTGTTCCTCACAGCAAGGTTTTAAGTTCAATGTCATTACCCCACCTGAGATGTGAGAAAATGGAGTGGTTCAGAGAGTTGCCCATGCCTAATCACATAGCAAGTGGCAGAGCTAGAATTTCAATCCAGGGCTACCTATTTCCAAAGCCTTTGCCCTTTCTATTACACAACATCCTGAAACATTCTTTTGTTTACTTGAGAGGTAAGTACCAGTTGGGAACTTATTCATTTCCTCCTTTATTCATTGTAAACCCAGAATGCTTTACAAATTCTGCAGCAGCAGCCAGCTCTAAGGTTTAGGCATGTCATAGTTTTTTTTGTTTTTTTTTTTTCCAAATGGCTGACGTTGGTGTTTCTCTGCTTCTGGCTTGGAAGATTTTTCAGAGTCAGATATCTATTGTGACAATATTTTTAAACCCTTACTGAAAGTGCCAAGGCTGTCCCATTAGCTGTTCTTCCACTAGGCAATCCAATCCATATCGGTGCCTTATGGGTGCATTACAGTGGCTGGGAAGTCCAAGACTTTGCATGTGTTTAGCAGTTATCAGTTAATTGCCTAAGTTGTAACTTTTCAGTGTTAGGAATTCTGTTAAGAAACACCATAATAAATTTGGTCTTATTCCAGTTGAGGGGGAAATAATTAGGAAATGACTTTATTTTGACCCAAGGATAATAAATATCTCTCGCCTCACCTTTAGAGATTTAACATACTGGGTCACTTCCATGACCCAAGCTAAGTTTCAAGTTCTTTTTTTTTCTTATTACTTCCCAGCAGCTACCTTTGTTCAGTTTAAACGAGGCCATTCCTTGTTCCCAGGCATGATTCAAGTATTCATACTTCTGTGTCTTTGTTTATAATGTGTATAGCATTTACCATCTTATGACTTTTTAATACCAACTTCATCGTCTACTTCTTTCTCAGATTTTTTCCAGCACTTGAAAGCGCAACTGCATATTGCCTTTCTATGGTTTGTTTCTCCATGGTTTGAATTTCTGTTAAGGCTGCTTATTAGTGTCACTTACACCACAGTAATGAATGGGCTCATTTTCCCTCCTTCACTGGACTGAGGACTGGGACTCACGGTTTATCTCCATGCTCCTGGCACCTCCCACAGAATCTGCACTGCGTAGCCGCTCGGCGTCTTTTACTAAACTGCCGTCTAAAGGGAAACTTGTGTGCTTTTATTTAAATAAGACCATAAATTGGGCACAACTGTTTTCATGACTTCGAAATTCCCAGAAACATTACTCTTCAGTATTGTTCTTTTGTTGAGATCGAAGGGGTTGGCTTTACAGTAAGTCAAACGAATTGCAGAATCTTAGGACCAGAATAACAACGATAATAATGATAAAAACTAGAAGTCACCTGCATCATCCATTCTCTTCTCTTCAGGCCAGTTCCCCAGCCACCTTAAACTGACATGGCCGTCCTTTCTTAAAGATCCCTTTGAAGAAGAATGTCATCTCATGCCAACTCGTGTCTTCTAGTCTTGTAAGTTAGGCAGTTTTCTCTCAGTTAATCTGAGTCCTCCTTTACTGAAAGTTATGCTCGTTGCTGTCATAGAAATGGAAAACAGTTGCTTTCAACTGAAAATATTTCCCTTCCTAAAGATGGTTATTCCATCATTCCATATCCTTCTCTTCCCCTGGTGTAATTTTCCCTTCCATCTGACATTCCTTTCTGTTCTCTATTTCCAAACTATTGAATGCTACACTCTTAATTTACTGGTCTTTTGCCTAAAAATACTCAGGCTAGGTATGATTAGTAAGTGATCATTGATTTCAGGTGTACCTAGAAATATGTCTCACACCATTAAAATCAGTGGATCCAGCCAGGTTGGTGAGTAGCTGAAATACTGTGACCCTCTGTGATCTGTGGTGGTTTCTTTCTAAGCCTGCCATCAGTCATTCCCATCTCAGTTTCTCCGGTTGCCTAATTTACAAGACATGATTTGTTTGTCATAAACCTTGCTTTGCAAGGTTCAAAAGAAACAGAAATGATGCACAAGGGAAACAGTAAATATAGGCCATGGATTTTTTTTTTTTTCAGATCTGGTTTATAAATAAGCCTTTCTCAATTAGAAAAACACATGATCATCTTAAAGGAGATAAAAAAAAAAAGACATGGTACACTGTAAGTGCACTTTTACCTTTTTGTATGGTTTCTCAATTAAGAAACCCCATGAGCTCCTTTGTGCTAGTTATTAAAAAGAATAGTAAGCAGGCAACTTCCCTTCCTTGTTTAGTTTAGCAAGGATATTGACTTACATTTGAGCAGAGGCCTCTGGGCCCTTTTGTTGGTTGGTTGTTTTGTTTTTAATTTGAATGCATTTAAAAACTCAACATATGGACTGAGTTGCAGTGGTAGAGCTCCAGTTCAGCCCTCAAAGCCGACTTCCAGTACAAGAATAAAATGGGTATGCGTGCAGGTTAAAGAAGACATCAGTGATAGGTACTGAGTCAACAAACATTTATTTAATGTCTTCTATGTGTTAGCCTTACTGGAAAGTCAAAAAAGCGGAACGTACATCTAGTTTACAGTTGAGGGTGGGAGACAGACAGTTTAGCAGGCAATCATAATGCAGCGCATGCTAGGATAGGGACCAGTGGAAGCACCACGGAGGGGGGATGAGCAACACAC